>NC_067399.1:138057943-138285443 GCF_016432865.1 Antechinus flavipes
CTAGTTGAGAGCATAGTCAAAACTCACAGATCTTTGAATTTTTGTCCAACTTACATCTCCTTTAATTTATACTGGTGTTTTTCTTTAAGTCCAAATGTAGGACTTTCCATTTGTCCTTTTAAAATTCATCTTTTTAAATCTTGGCCCAAGCTCCTAGTCTTATAAAAGAATTTGTCCTTTATTTGCCTCATAAAAAGAACTTTTCCCTTACAAAGAGATTCACTGGAGGGCTTCCTGAAATAAGAGTTCCTTTAAGGCTTTTTTTTTTTTTTTTTTTTTTTTTTTTTTTTTTAGTATTTTATTTATTTACAATTTAGAGAAACTTGAAGCTACATTTCATCCCTCTGACCCTAGGTTTCTTCATCACTAAAATGAAGGGGGTTTGGCTTCCCAAGATTCTTTCCAGCATTAATTTCCTCTTAGGGATTAAAAGATCAATCAGAAAAGAAGATGAATCATCTCTAAAATTGAAATTTCACCAATGGGAAAGGAAGATTTGATTTCCGATTTCCAAGACAGTTTGTGGATAACTTTTCAGGAATGCATCTGCTGTAGTAAGAGTGCTGTGATCTGTGTACCCTTGAACTTTTAAGTAATGACTTTCATAAGTGATTTTTGCATAAGTCTCTCCCACTCTTTCTAAGTCAGCAAAGCATTTATTAAATGCTTACTATGTGCTAAGCAGTACAACTATTGCTGCTTCAGCAACCCACAAATACAGTTTATCTGAAAAAGAAAACCTGTGTTTGGACCCCACCCTGGGAAACAGGTATTCCCTAGCAAATAATACTGAAACTGCATGCAGTTGTTGCTGTGGATTTGGATTCTGGAGATTGAGGGCTTCTTCTCCTTCTTTCTTTTTCCTTTTTCCCTCCCTCTTTTTTTTTTTTTTTTTTTTTTTTTTTCATTTTTCGGTACTAGGAAAAGAACAAAGAAGGAGTATGCTCCCTACTGTAGGCAGATGATGAAATGTTAGCAGATGACAGAGATAAAGTAGAACCACTCAACTTGGATTTATTTCTACCTTCATTGTCAATGAGAAAGACTCTCAGCCTTGGAAAAGGAACCAACTTTGGAGGGAATCAAATCTCAGTTCTCTTCTGTGGAAGATCTAGCCACTTAAAAAATGCTTTAGCTCTCTGATTTACAAGAATGGCAGCCTGGGGTTCTGGGTGGAAAACAAAACTTGCAATTCATAATAGATCCATATCAGCCCTGTCTCTGGTGATTTACCTCCAGGCCCTGCCTTATTTTAAATTGTTATCAAACTGGAAACTTGGAAAGATAGTAGAAGGTGTGTTTATTGGATTTGTAGATAACACTGAGCAGGGAGAGATGGGTAATTTGTTGAATGACAGAATCGAGATGTATAATCTTTTCAGAAACCATCTGGAAGATCTAGATAAGGAAGAACTAACAAGGTAAAATTTTAGAGGAGATAAATTGAAGGGTCTTGAATTTTGATAGAAACTCACAGAAATACAGGATGGGAGAGATCAGCAGGCTTAACTGACTATAAAACTCAGCATGAGCCAGTTGTGTGACTGACTTAGCAAAGGGCAATGACTGAATTAAATGGAAGTATAATATTCAGATCAAAGGAGGTAGGTGAGCCATGGAATTTTGGAGCATTTGTTCCAACCTTCTTTTCAGAAATGCTTCTATTTGGAGTAGACCTTTCTACTAAGAGACGTTTGGAAAATAATGGTATCCTTTCCCTTTACTTGCATAACTAGGTTCTGTTTCTAGTTATGCAATACTACCCTCTGGTGGAAAACAGACTGTAAAATTTTTTAAATTGTAGTTGTTGAACTGTCAAATTATGTTCACTTTTACTTCTGAGTTTTCTCTTGAATCAGATTAATTTTGGAGCTCTGATGTGCTTTTTGCTTCCTCCTCTTGTCCCCTTCTTACCCCTTTGCCTGAAACAAATTCAACTACAAGTTGTGACTTTACCATCATTTTTCCTAATGTTACCAAAGATTTAGAAGGTTGTTTTTTTTTTTTTTTAAGCAGACCTGACAATTTTTCCGTATGCCAAGCCATCGCACAGGGGCATAGAAATGACTCAAGAAATCCTATTTATTCTTACTTGTGAAAATGTTATGAAAAAAAGATTTAAGATTTTTTTTTTCCTAGATGAACAGTTATACAAAGTCCAGCCTATTTACTGCACTTTGGACTCACGATTCAGTGGCTAGAAGGTGGCAGGAAGATCTGAGTTCAGATAGTACCTCTGGTACTAGTTATTTTTTTTTTTTGTTGTTGTTGTTGTTTTTTTGTTTTGTTTTTAATTTAAGCCATGTTTGCCTGATTTTGCCCATCTGTAAAATTAGGATAACAATACTACTTACCTCCTAGGGTTTGGGGGAGATTAAAATGAGATGATATTTGTAAAGCATTTTATAAACCTTAAATGCTAGTTGTAAGGTATGAAAGCCAATTAATTGTGTTGAGACTAGTGCCTGGAACAGAACTGGGAAAATTACAAAGATTCATTTGCATTTTTTTTACCACTCAGTTTTTCTTCTTATATTTTTTACCTCTCTCCCCCCAGAAAGCCATTCTTTATATTAAGGAATTTTAAAAAATGTATTCTTTCTTAAACTTTTAGTCTTCTTTTGAAGTTGTTGTCCCTTTATGTAGTAATACTCAATGGTATGTATTGTTTCCTCTATCAATTTCAGTTTAGACATTTTTTATTTTGTAGATATTGATTGGCAAAACATTATGTCACTCCTCTGCTTAGAAACCACCCAGAATTGGTTATTCTGTGTCTCTGTTAAAGCCATGAGAGTGGACAAGATCATTGAATTCTCTTCCTTTATAATGAAGCGAGTTTAGAGATTCTGTGCCTGAAAAGGAATCTCCTCTACATCAACGTCCCTGGTTGAACATCTCTAGTGATGGAGAGATTACTACCACTTGAGGGAATTTATTTCACTTTTGGACGGCTCTAATAGTTTAGAATCTTTTTCTTAATATGAAGTGGAAATATCCTTTTCCGTAACTTTCACCTCTTATTTAGTTTTATACAGTTGTAGAGCCAAGGAAAACAAGACCTATAAAATAGCAGCTATTCAGAGGCTTTAAGTGGGTCCCCTGTCACTTACCCTCAAGTCTTATCTTTTCTCTGATTAACATCAGTAGTCCCTGAGATTGTATTCTTATAGTCTTTCATTACATTTCTGAATTCTCTTAGCCTACTGCCTTAAGAATTCCAGTTGGTCGCTGTGATTAACATAGATTATAGGCTATTTTATACCTTATTTTAAAAAACAACAACAAAATAAAAATGTTGTATACTTGTGTTCAAATCTTCATCATCCTATTCAGGGTTTTCTTGGCAAAGATGGTGGTTCGCCATTTCCTTCTCCAGCTCATTTTACAAGTGAGGAAACTGAGACATGCAGAATAAAATAATTTGCCCACACAGCTAGTAAGTGTCTGAGGCAAGATTTGAACTCAGGAAGATGAGTTTCTTGACTCCGGGCCTGGCACACTATTTCCTGTCCACAGTTACCCCCAAAATAATGATAAATATATATCATATATATATAAATATATTTCTTTAAGATTTGCATAGATCTTTTTTATGATTTCATTTGGTCCTCACAGTAATCCTATGAAATAGGTTATCCCCCTTTTAGAGATAAAAAGAGGTTAAAGATTTGCCTAGAGTTGGTTATAGAGATAATGATTGAGATGGGGTCTTTTAAACTATAGGAGTAGTGTTCTATCGAGTATAGAGCCTGTTTCCACGTGCATTCCCTCTAGCCTCAGTCTACATTATATTTCTCATCAGCTTCCTTTATTAAAGATTATCCATGTGCCAACAGCTGGAAAGATAGAGTTTCTAAGCAGGACAGCTTCTGCCATCTATCTTACAGTCTCAATGGAAGAAAACATGTGTCTATATATAGGTATAAACAAAATATAAAATGTGGAAATCAGGGAAGGGCTTTTATCTAGGGCAGTGCTGGAGTGGAGTCTTGGAGGAAACAAAGTTGGGGTTATCTGTCAAATTCCTTTTTCTGGTCAGTTCTCACTTCATTATTTGCAGAGCAGAGATGGCTGTAATAACCATGAATGATGAAGCCATTTTTTGGTTTAGATACCAACTCAGCCTCCTTCCCCTGCTTTTCTTTGGTGACTCATCACTTGGATATTCTCTGGAGAGAGGAGGAACTCTTCCTAAAGTTCCTTAATTACATTATTTTAAACAGTACATTTAAGCATTAAAAAACTATACAATATATGTAATTCTTAGCAAGAATAAGAGGGGAATTATTCTGTTGCATCCTTCTTCCTTCAGTGAATTGTGTGTCATAGTTCTCTGATTCATCACCTCTTAAAGTCTTATGTAATTCTGTTCACTATTTGTTTTATATATTACAGATTTGTTTATGTTTTTGTAGTAAAGAGATAAAGTTTAGCATATCAAAACCAAAATTTTTATAAGCCCCAAGTATTATAATCTAGAAAAACCTAAAAAATACTGATATTGTTGTTCAGTATTATTCAAGTTACTCATTGTTATTCAATATTATTATGGTTTGTCTAGTAAACTGATTTAGCATAGCAAATGTGGGAATGGATTTCTTATTCATGTGCTCAATGAACAGATTTTTTTTAAAATGAGAAGTTCATCTTTAGCCATCATTTTAGTATCCCTTTAACCCCTTTCTTTATATTGATAAGAAACATTTTAAGTTCTCCAACATAGATTAAAACAATTCAAGAACTCTATCAATAAAAAATGCTAAAAATCAAGAATAGCTCTTGTTCTTTGAGAAAATATATTTTTCTTAAATTTCATCATAAACTGGATCATAATGTGTTTAGATGAACAAGCATGGTTGTTTGTTACATTTTGGGGGAATTTTGAGAGGTCTCAAATAAAATTAAATATTGTCACCCTGCAGGTGACAGTCATTTCAGTACCCAATGGACAAACTGCTAATGACATTACAATCTGTGGAATACATTACTGCTTTGGAATTTGTGTTGCTAGGAAACAAATTGAACATACATTTATCTTTAAACCTGGTACAGACACTCAGAATATTCTAGAATACTAATTCCATACACCATTCATTGAAAACCTTCTGAACAGGTAGTCTTTTTATTTATGAAAGAGGTACATTCCTTGTAAAATTGCATATATAGCTGGGGCTTATATGTCAGATTCTTATTTCCCATTGACATATCCTTCAGTTATTTTTCTAGGAGAAAAAATAATTAGGAGAATAGGAGAATAAGCAGGACAATTTGTAAATATAGGGATTTTTTTCAACCCTTTTTTCTTTTTTTTTAACAATGTTAAATTCCAAATTCAATCTCCTCTCCCTTTTCCCATTGAGAAGGAAAGCAATTTGATAAAGGTTATGCATGTATCACATTACTGCTTCTGGATGGCATTGCTAAGCAAGTTGTCAACATCCTGGTGTTGCCTTTGTGCCCTGGGGATGCTTATATTTACTTACAGAATTTATCACTGTGAAGCATAAGATAATTGACATTTTCCATTATTTTAATGGTGAGTTCTATTTATCAAGTTTATCCAAAATGGGGGATACTTTGAAAGGTCATTGCAGGTAAATTCAGTAAACAAGAAAACGTTGATTAAACTTAGGTCCCTTTTGTGACACAAAGAGATAAAATTGATTTCGCCAATTTCTTATTAATTGCTTGCTCTATACATCACATTTTAGCAGGTTAGCTTGGAAAAATAAAGTATGGTCCCAGAGCTTAAGGTACCTTACAATCCAGCAGAGAAGACAAGATAAATATGTGAAACTATTATTGTAATTTATATTGTCAGGTTAAGTGGATAGGAGAGTGGTCCACATAAGTGGGAAAGGATTGTATGAGTGTCAAAAAAAGATCAGTCACTTCTGGCGGGGAATCATTGAAGACTCCAAAGCAGAGGTAGCCCTACAGCTGCTGATAGCCCTGGAATCTCAGAATTGCAAGGAATTTTAGAGGTCTGTTAGTCTACCCTGAATCTGATCAAGATTCCCACCTACAATATGGTTTTGAAGGGAAAGAAAGGTTTTTAGCAGAGTTGGTGGGGAGAGTGGAAAGGGAAACCATTATGAGCATAGAAAACAGTATATTTGAAAGATAAGAGTATGTAAATAGGAAGAAAGGACAATATTATGAAATGGCAATTAGTCTATTTGGCAAAAGCATAGTCTGAGTGAAGGGAGTATAGGTTTGAACAGGATTGAGTTGGGCCTTGGATGGCAGGCTAAGGAGTTTATATTTAATCTTATAAATAGTCACTAAACTTTTTTGGGTATGGTAATGATTTAAATAGATCCATACCTTAGGATTATTTTGAAGGGTATATTAAGTATATTTTGAAGAGACTGGAATCAGAGACCAGGGCAGAAGCATCACTGTGAGATAATCGGTACTCCCCCTGATTTCTTTTTTTTGGGGGAGGGGGGAATTGGAAATTAGTATGGCAGAAATCCCCCTGATTTCTTATGAAGTTTATCAGTAATGGGGGATAAAAACATGAGCTAAGATGGTCTATATAAGAATTATTGAGGGTCTGCACCAGAGTGGGAAAGTGGGAATGGAGAGGGAGAAGGCAGAGGCAAGAACCATTGTAATGGTAAACTCGGTGAATTGGATGTGGAACAGTAGTGTTGCTTTTCTTCAGAGTTTGAAACTTTGAGTAGTGAGGCCATGAATTAAATTGATAAGTTGGGAGAATAAACAGTTGTTTAAATAAGAGCGCATAAACGATGAGATTTCAGTTGGGACATGCCAGATTGTAGAAGGCTTTGAATGAGAAGTTATAGAGTTTCTGTTTTATTCTCAAGAACCCAAAATATTTTATTCAGAGAGCAGAAAGAGTAATACACTCGAGTTAGTCAGTTAGCATTTATAAAGCACCTACTGTGTGCTCTAGCATTGTGCTAAAGCCAGAGATACCCAGTCCTTGCCCTCAAGGAGCCTGCAGTCTGTCCAGGGAGACAGCATGGAACAGCTCTGGGCAAACAACACGCCACAGTTGGTTCTACTTTAGGGTGGGAAGATCCTAAGCTTGAGGAGGACTGGGAGAGGCTTCCTGCAGAAGGTGGATCTTAGGCTAAGACCCGAAGGATGCTAAAGAAGCAGGAAGCAGAGATGAGGAGAGTATTCTACGTACAGGGACAGCCATTAAAAATCGAGACTTGTAGGCCTAGAATAAGAGGGACGTGTCAGTGGCAGAGGTAGGGGCGTTGCCATGCTCAGCTAGGGTTGCAAAGTGTGGGGAATAGAGAAAACTAAGAAGCCTGGAAAGGTGGACATGTGCAAAAATGTCTGTAGCAGCTCTTTATGTGGTAGCAAAGAATTGGAAAGAAGTGGATGTCCATCAGTTGGGGAATGGCTGCAAGTTGGGGTACATGAAGGTAATAGAATATTATTGTTTTGATGAACAAGCTGATTTTAAAAGGTCTGGAAAGATTTACACGAACTGATGCTGAGCAAAACAAGCAGAACCAGGAATACATGGTACATGATAACAGCAAGAATGGGCAATGAAACTATGAAAGGCTTGATTCTTCTCAGTGGCTCAGTGATCCAAAGCAATCCCAAGAGACTTTGGAGAGAAAATGCATCTGCACCCAGAAAAAGAACTAAGGAGACAGAATGTAAATCAACATATGCAGGCTATGGTCACTTTTTTCTGTTTTTTTTTTTTTTCTCTCTCTCCCATGGTTTTTTCCTTTTGCTCTGACTTTTCTCTCCCAACATGATTCATAAAGCGATGTGTATTAAAAAATAAATAAAAAAGAAGCCTGGAAAGGTAGAGAGGTATCAAGTTTTAAAGGCCTTTAAAAGCCAAATGAGATGTTTTTATTTTCTCCTGGAGGTAAGGAGGAATAATGGAATATTAGGGTGGTGATGTGGTCAGACCTGTGGGAAGATCACTTGGGCAGCTAAGTGGAAGCTGGGTGGGAGTATGGAGAGGCTCTGCTAGTGGGGAGACCAAGCAACAGCTGTGTGTGTGTGTGTGTGTGTGTGTGTGTGTGTGTGTGTGTGTGAGAGAGAGAGAGAGAGAGAGAGAGAGAGAGAGAGAGAGAGAGAGAGAGAGAGAGAGAGATTATGAAGGGAGGTAGAAATGAAAGAACTTGACAATTGATTGGATATGGGAATTGAGAGAAAGTGAACAGCTGAGGATGGCTTTTGTCATGAGGAATCAGTGGAGCTCTTGTTTGAGAATATGGGTGACCAAGAACATAATAACTGGGACAGCAAGAAAGAAGTTAGAAAAAGGGAGAGTTTGGGGAAAAAGGTTCTGGTTAAAGATTGATGCATGCAGTTTTATGGATATGCAAAACCAGTGGCTGAATCAGAATCCAAACTTAGGATTCCATGTTTCTTGATCCATTGCTCTTATGAGTCAGAAAGGCTGCTCTGGGTCCTTGCAGAATTTCTTCCCTCTGAATAAAACTTTATGGGCTTTTTGTCACCATAGGTGACAATATATACTCTTTCATTTGATGCTCAGGCCACCCACAGTCTGGCACTATTGGACATTTTCAGCACTATCTATCTGTATTCCCTTCCCCACTCATTAAGTTCTATCCCAAACCAGACCATTCATCAATTCCTCATCTTATTTGACTCTTCCACTGTCTTTTGGATCTATAACAGACATAATAGATATCCTCACCCCAGAGAAGCATTCTCACCTTTTTTTTACTTTAAGAATCCCTTGTTTTCTTCAAAACTTTTGTCCAAGTAACAATTTCTACATGAAAACGTCCCCTTTCTATCCCACTCTCCTGCCTTTCCTCCACTGACCTTGTATTTATTTTGCTTTGTGTAAGTTAATTTTAAAGCTTCACGTTTGCATTTCTGGTTTGAGGAAATGATGGAGGGTAGAAATTGTCCCTTACTCATTCAGCTATACCATATGCCCCTTTTTCAAGATGGTTCCAGATCAGTTTCTCCTCCCTTTTATTGACTTCTCCAACTTCATGGGTGGCTATGACTATTTATAGCAATTCTGATGGTTAGGATGTGTACAATGCCTTCATTTTGGAGCAAGATACTTTTTAATATTCTCTTTCATAAAAAAGGAACCTAGGATTGGATATCATTCCTGATTATAGTCATGATCTTTTTTTCCATGTTTGAATATATAATTCAATAGATCTGTGACTTCATTAGCTCATATTCACCACCACCACCACCAAAGCAGATTCCAAACTTTTTAAAGCATCTTACAGAGACTAAGGAGGAGAAAGCTTTATCTTCTATCCCCTCGCTACCAGCAGAACAGAAATGAGTCACCCGGGAGGCCAGTTTGGTGATGAATCTCTCCTCACAATTCATTTAAGGCTTTTCCAGCTGGGATAAGACCTGCCAAAGTTTGTGTTGGGTTAGCTTTGCCTTTGAGAACTCAGGAGCACCTCAATTCCGTAGTGAAATATAAGGATAGGCCGGACTCTCTGTGGATTGCTATTTTCGGCAAAGACCATACTGTGTTTTCTGCCACTGCCTGTCTTTTGTCCCAAATTACTTAAGATTCTGGAATCTCAGTATCCCCCTCTGTAAAGTGTGCTATGATTATAAATATATGTGGAATTGAAGCCAGATGGTGAAAAACCTATAATTGCTGAGGGAAGGCTTTTGGACTTTTTCCTGGAGACAATCGAGAGACATTGAATGTTTTGGTTAAAAAAAAATCAGGCGAAAAGTGTTTTAGGAAGGAAGAAGAGATGGCTGGATATAAATGATGTTGGAATGACAGGAATCTAAGAGAATTCTAGGATTTCTAACATGGCAGATGGACAGAGGGTGGGTCTCTTAACAAAACCCAATAGTATAAAAACAAGCCTCAAGCACTGTGGTTTGGTAGAAAGAATCATTGACTTTGGACCCAGAAGATTTGAATTGTGATCTTGGCTTTGCAAATTAGGATCCTTGCTTTTAAAATGGGGGCCCATACTACTTAATCTCTGGCTTCACAGAGTTGTCATGAGGATTAAATATGACAATGTTTGTGAAAGGGCCTTGTTAACTAACTAAAGTGTCAGTATTATTGTTATTGTCCATCTAGAAAAACATTGTGGAAAAGTAAAGTGCCATTATAGTTATGTTAAATGTTTATTCCAAATATTGACAAGTGAATAAAAATGACCATTTTTCTAATCTTAGCATTTCTAAGTCATATAATTATACTTTAAGTATATGTAATTATTAATTTAAAAAAAAAGTCTTTCAATGGAAGTATCATTATTCCACAGTAAAATTTGGATTTGAAAAGCAGGATTTTTATCATCTTAGAGTCGCATGATATTTAAATTTTTACTTATATTTTCCATTAAAGTCATAAGAGAATGCAAACCTCTTAAGAGGGCTTTTCATTGCCCTTCACGTGTCTCGGTCCTGCATCAAAGAAAATGCTGCATAATACTAAAATGACATCCCTACCTCTGATGTCACAGCGGATGGTACAATCCTCTCGGAGCCGATGCTCGGCTCTCCTGCTTCTGTGCTGGTGAAACGGTTACATTAAAGCTAACTCCCGGCATCTCAATTATCTCCCTGGAAGTAGTTTTCTCAAATATAGAAAAGCCCTACGGTGGCTGTTTTCGGTAAGCTACCAAGGTAGAGAGACAGAGAGAAAGCGAGAGAGAGAGGGAGCAGACTGCTTAGCCTTTGTGAGAGTGACTGAGACGGCATCTCCTCTCTCTGCTCGCTTTCCTAATGCTCAAAATGCTTCCATTTACATCACCGTGTGCAGTGCAGGGCAAAAGGGGCTGCCAGGAAATTTGAAACTAATTTTGCTTCCAGTTGACTAGAACAGCAGATAATTGAATTAGCGGGTCTCTTTTCTAGCTAACTTTTCTCAAGCGTTAAACTGATGAACTGGGCATTTTCTTTGATCAATGGGTAACTGCTGGAGCTACGGTAATCTCTGTGAGTAACCTCTATTTGTAGGTCTATGCAGGCAAAAAAAATGATCTCTTGTGTAAATGCTGCTGTGAAAATAATCCGTGTGTTATTGCCTTGCTTTTGCGTACTGGTCTTGTCTCTCGCCCATCCCTTCTGGGAGAAGGCTGGATGATGCTGATATTGACATGTGGAGGAACATACTGCATTTATGTCAGGGACGTCCAAGCAAAGGTTTCTTTAACTCCCTAGTCATCAGAAAGGTGCCATCTGCCCTCACTCAGCATGCCTTTGCCCGGTGGCTTGACTAGGTACGGAATGCGTGTTTTAGCAGATGACATTTGATTTTCCAAAATCTTAAATAGAAATAGTGGTCTTACCTGAGATCTTATTGACTTTCCTTTCTATCTTGGAACATGTCATTTTTTTCACCCCTTTTCTCTCCCCCTCCCCCTTATGATGCATTATATTAGATTGGGGGGGGGCAGGCTATCCTGGTAGCTTTAGCACAATATAATGCTGTGATGGTGGATGGGAATTGGGGAGGAGTTTCTCTTAAAGAGCTAAAGTCTGTTCCTTTCTAGTCCCCCAGGTAATGTTTAATCTACCTTCAAAGACTTTTAAGAGGCAAATATTACTTATGTCCAATGTCACCAAGAATATGTTATTTGCAAATATGGTGGTTGAGGCAGAAGTAGACTCTGAGAAGGAAGTTTATGTCAGGATGTGTTCACAGGTGTTCTGATTTCTTGTTTTACTCGTCTAGATAGATAGAAATTGAATGGGTGGTAGCACATATCTATATATCTATATATTTTATATAATCTATATGAAATATAGATATAGAAAATATATAAAATTATATATGTGTATATATATATATGGAGAGAGAGAGAGAGAATGAGTGGTAACAGGTATTGGTTATGGTGGGCTGCTTATTGGGGATAGCTATATGGCACAATGGTTAGAATGCTGGGTTCAGTCAGGAGGACTTGTCTTCCCAAGTTCAAATCTGGTCTCAGACACTGACTGTGATCCTGGGTAAGTCACATGATCCGTTTTCCTCAATTTCCTCATCTGTAAAATGAGCTGGGAGGAAAAAAAAAAAAGGCAGACCGCTTCAGTATCTTTGCCAAGAAAACCCCAGAAGAGTTGGACATGACAGAGTAACAGCAACAAAAGAGCTGTTTATTGGTTAATGGTTATATATAGTTGCTTATGAAATTATGGAATTACTTCCCCCGAAAACTGGGCTTACATCTTTGGTTAAAGCATTCAGGAGTTCTAGGAGGTCTTAGCAGAGAGTCTGTAAATGAAAGGAGAGGTTCTGGATGGGTCTTAGGAACAACTCACTGAATCATGATAGCCAACATCTGGCTTGACAGCCGTGCAGGGAAGCCCGCAGATGTGGTTGATTAGCACTGCTAGCAAGAAACCTTAGCTGCTTTGGTAGCTGTTGTTTTGAAGACTTGACAAGCATTTTGAAACCCTTGATGCCAATATTGTCTTTAAATTTAATGGAAATATTTCACCAACTTAAGACGTGGTAGGTAGCAGGATTCGTTGAAAAGGATGCTGGGTTCAGAATCCCAGATCTGCCATTTGATTTTTTATATGACCCTGGGCAAGTTCCTTAAATTTTTCATACCATCATTTCCTCATTTCTAAAATGAGATGTTGGACTGAGTGTGTCTGGAGTTCCTTTAGGCTCTAAACCTGTGGTATTAACAGTTAGTGTTAAATAATTCCATGCCCAGTTTAACTCTGAAAGGATTAACTCTTATGATCTTTATTACAGTCTTTTCCTTAAAAAAAGAAAAAGAAAAAGATTCCTTTATTGGTAGAAGGAAACATTGGTAGAAAAGGAGATATTCTTTGGACTGAAGGAAGTGAGTGCATAGGAGACTAAAGAATTCATGAGTAAAAGGAAAGGATTACAACATCAGGAAAGACAAGATTTGCTATCTTTGTGACCTTGTGAAAAGTCCTCTCAGTTTCCTAAATTGTAAAATGAGAGGGTTAAAATAATTGATCTCTTCAATTCCTTTCAATTCTAAATTCATGATTTATGATTTTGAGAAAAGGGCCAAAAGAAATAAGAGAAGAAAAAGTTATGGATGTGAAAAGGGGAAAAAATAAACTTAACAGTGAGAAAAGTCGACAGGTAAAGGGGAACAAATGGGGGAAAAGATCTGTTTGAAAAAGAAGTGTTTTCTCTCCTAAGAGAAAGTAAATCCTAAGTTCTCAAAATTTTGTCTGTAGCAGTCCTCTCTGAAAATTATGTGTACTCTGCAGTGTTCTCAAAGTATTAATTTCAACCCAGTGACCTGTGTCTTATCTTGGTTATCTTGCTTTCCATGTGTTGGGGAGATGCTTTGAACTCTGGGCATTCTCTGGAATTGATGGGAATTGTACACTTGCATCATCTCCCCAGGGATTGAAACGAGATGAGAAATGGCCCTGAATGATTAGTATTTCAGATGGCCCAAGGTATGACTAACAGGGACTTGATATTTAAGAGAAACAAGGAAGCAGCAAGAGAGAGAGAGAGCACCTTCCTATTCTTGCCAAATTCAAGCCTCTTGGCCCAAATGGACTATTCTTGCTCACCGAGGGGACTGGCTAATGCGATTGTGAAGTCATATCAGTAATATTTGAAAGATCAGGGAAAACAGAAGTAAGAATACAAAAGAGCAAATGGTGTGATGATTTTAAAAAGAAAGAGGAGAAAATAGAATCTGCAAAACTATAGGATGGTGAGATTGACTTTGATCCCTGGGAAAATTCTGGCATGGATCATTAAAGAAGTGGTTAGAGAGCTTCAAGAAAGAGGGGAAAAAGTAATTACAAAGAGCCAGCATGACTTCATCCTAGTCATGCCAGACTAACCTCATTTCCTTTTCTGAAAGGATTACTAAGCTTAGTAGATAAAAGGAATGGTATAGATATCGTTTTAGGAAACTTTTTGATGAAGTAGCTCATATTCTGGAGGAGAAGGTGGAATGATAAAGAGATTAGACAATAATACAGTTAGATGGGTTTGTAACAATTATATAGATTAGACTCAAAGAGTAATTGTTAATAGCTTAATGTCAGTATAGTGATAGGTCTTCAGTGGAATATGTCAGAATCTGTGCTTGACCTTGTGCTATTTAATATTTTAATCAATGATTTAAAGGTATAGATGGTATTCTTAGCTTGTCAGATGAGAATTTGTGAGGTATAAACTGGATGCCATTGGCTAATGGTAGAACACTGCTCTGGGGTAATCTTGGTCTGCATTAAGAAAGGTATAACCTCTGGGAACAGAGAGGGGATGGGATCATGGTACTCTGCTTTCACCAGACTCCATCTTGAGTGCTGTGTTCTGATTGGGCATCCTCTTTTAAGAAAGACATTGATAAATTTGAGAGTGTCCAGAAAAGATCGTTTGTTATTATTGTTTTAATCATGTCTGACTCTTCATGACCCTATCTGGGGGTTTTCTTGGCAAAGATACTGGGCTGGCTTGCCATCTCCTTCTCCTGCTCATTTAACAGATGAGGAAACTGAGGCAAACAGGAATAAGTGACTTGCTCAGGATCACACTGAGGCTGGATTTGAACTCTGGTCCTCCTGACTTGTGTCATCTAGTTGCCCCTTGTTGGATATATTATGATGGACATTTCTTTAACGTATGGGCAGGACTAGGCAGCTTTTGAGGTCCCTTCCAACTCTCAGATTTTTTTTTTTGATTCTGTGATAATGATTCTGTCTGTGAAGCCAAAATTATTAATCGCTTCCTTGGAGGCCTTTCTAATTAATGTCTGCATTCATGTGTACAAATCAAAAGCTTATAGCCGAGAGCTGCTTGACTTATTTCTACATTTTGCTGGATGTAAGATCTTTCATTGAAAATGTAGAGACATTTTCAGATACCCAGTACAACCTTTCCCTTCCATCATCCCTTCCAAAGTGAAATGGTTTTATTAGGGTGAGGAGGATGCTCTAGAATAAAAGATGCCTGCTGTGCTGAAATTACTCATCTATTATGTTCTCATTACTCACCCTCGTTTTCTGTTATCTTTATCATACTGGATGTATTACTCTAGTGCTTCATAAAGATTGACCAGATTATCCTGCAGAATCACCTTGTAGGAATTCTCCATCTGACAAGAGAACCAGGCCCCTGGATCTTCCAGTTTTTAAGGAACAGCATAAGGTGGTGGAGAGGGGATCCCTCTGCTATGTTCTGGGACCACTGCAAGTATTAACCCCTCAGTACATCCAACCTCTCTACGTCTGTAAGTTACAGAGTGAGTTGCCGATTTTTGTGGAGGAAGTTTCCACAATGGAAGTTCCCTATATCCCAGAAATCACAGCAACTGAATCATGGAACTGAAGAGAAGTTGTGGACCTTTGGACACTGTAACATTTATCATTCTTATTTACAATGACAGTTCCTGTTACTCATCTTGGTTGAAATGCATTTGAAATATTAGCTCTGTCTGACTTGCTCTTTATATTTGCTTTTAGAAATGAACTTCTTTTATCTCATTTCGTTCTGGTTATGAAATTTTAGCTCAAGAGTATGGTTCTTCTGTCTCAGCTGTGGATGCTGAATTCTTGTTAGCATTGAGCTCTGTCATTAGGAGGGGACCATGTCTATCAATTCTATATTGCATTGCCATTCAGAAATTTAAGAATTTAATTTTGTAAATCAGTGACACAAAAGGAATAATCTCAGTTGCTTTCTGTTCCATGAGATGTGTTTAGTAAATGATCCCATGAAGATCATATTAGAAAAGCACTTGAATTTATGGATTATTTCAAGTAAAATTTGGAAGAAAATTTTCAGTGGTTAAGAGAGCTATGCTCCAATAAATTGAGTAGGTACAGAATAAATTACATACTTTACGTGTACTTCCAAGGCAAATATACATATATGTTTATTCTTTATTACTTTATATATATCAACTTTATCACAATGAATAATGATAGGGAATTTCCCTAACTTGAAAAACAATAGCCACATTACTATTGAAAACTTTACCTTCCCAATTTTCTTTCTTAAAAGCTTAAACTGATTTTTAAAAAAAGTCTTTGCCCCATGTGCCCATTTTGTTTCTTTTTTAATGCCCAGAGTTAGCAGTCAGCTTTTAATAATGGCAAAGCGTACATTTGTAATTGTTGTAGCTCATTGTGGACTTATTATGCAACCGTAAGCTGTCCATTGTGAGAGAGATCCGTGGCATGTTGTAGAATAAAATGGGCAGTGTCACACACAGTGGAGGCAATTCTCTGAGCCCTCTTGGAGGGGAGCCCAGTCTAAGTATTGAATTTGGAGGACACACTCAGGCCAGAATGGTTGTGAGAGATCCCTTCCGTAGGAAGAGAAGGAGAAAGTGGTGTGTCCAGCTCGGAAGGCAAGTTTTTACTCAGTCTGCCAGAGGGATGTGATTAGCTGGAAGCTGAATGAGGAAGAACAAGAAATCCTTCTCACTATTCTTGGTATTCCTCAGGAAGGAAAGTGAATGACTCGATATTTAAGGAAACTTGCTTTCCTGAGTTTGGAGGACATGGCAAGGCTTGTCTTGGGATGGCTTGGCCTATGGTTGTGGACAAGGGCCATTTGTTCTCCATGCAGAACAGACCTGGGCCCCATTGGAAGCTTGAATACTGGCGCATAATAAATACTAGATGATTGATTGTTGAACTGCTAACTAGAATGTGCGAGTAAATTGGTTCTGAGTTTTGAAGATATTTCCTCAACTTTGTGGTACAGTACATAGGGTATAGGACTTGGAATGAGCAAGACTTGAATGTGAATCCTACCCAAGACACTTACTGCTTTGGTGACCCTGGGCAAGCCCTAACACCCTAATCTCAGTTGCTTCATTTACAAAAATAACGGGGTTATTGTGATGAGCCAGTGTGTTAACATATATAAAGCACTTTGCAAATCTGAAAATGTAATATAAATGCCAGTAATTATTATTATTATTCAGAAATTACACATATAAAATAATTCTTGGGTGAATGGATACTGTTCTAGGTTTTGGTGAGAACACAATCACAAACTAACTTCAGGCATAAGAGCTGAGGATTTCCTACACTTAGAAGGGTCAGTTCTGTTCTCACAGGAAAGATGTATCTAACTAAAGTCATTCCATTATACCATCTGCTATATTCTTCTCTTGAACTATGATTATTTTTCTTTTTAAAGGAGACTGGATAGAAAAAAAATCTTGTTTATTCATCATTCATTGTTTTCTCTTCTCCTTTGGTTTCTGTGGTACTGTAGTACTCTTGCCTTTGTAATAATTCCTTCTTTGTCTTCTTTTTCTTCTTTTTGCCCTTCAATGTCCATAAATCCCCATGACTCTACCCTTGACCTTCTTTAAATATGTCCTCCTTTTGGTGAGCTTATTCACTCTCAAGACTTTACTGATTATGTCTTTGTGGATGAATCCCAAGTGTTTATCTCTAGCTTTATTTCTGTTCCTCTCTTGAATGATATCCAACATTTCTATTTGTGCAAGAGTTCTCCACCTGTCAAGCTGTGTAACTTTCCAGTGCCTCACACTCTACACACCTAAAACTGAACTTAACATTTTTGCTATAGCTCTCTCCCCCTTCCTGCTTTGTCTCCTGATTTCCCCTTTTCTGATAGTGGGACCATTGCTTTTCCCCCACGTACTAAGAGGTGAGATCTTGTAGTTTTTATCCATGTCCTTTAAAGTCACTGGGAAGCAATGCGTAAGTCAAGAGAGACCTTTTAGCTTCCTTTAGATGCTCAGTGGCAGATGGCTTCTTATCACCTGTCAGTTTGAAGTGTTTTATTTAAGATGTTTCTTCCATTGTCATAACTAAGGGCAAGTGATAGGTCAGAAGAGGAACAGAGCACAGTTGCTAAAAGAATTCTTAGCCTTGTAGCCAGAGAAAGATTAGAGAAAAACATAAACTACTCAGGGTCCAGAGAAATAGAAAATCAGAACCTGGAAGATTAGAAAATTTCCCTGGACCCCTATTTTCTTCTCTACAGAATGAAATGTTTGACCTGGTTTATGTCTTCCTTCCAGCTGTGACATTCTATGATTCTATGAATTGCTTTTGGGGTGAGGGTTTGGATAATTCAGTTAATACTTCATTTATGCCAAATTTATTTACCTTTTTCAATCAATAAATTCTTGTCAAAATTTTTGCTATTTATTCATTCAAGAAGGATATATTAGGAGCCTAGAGAAAAGACAAAAATTCAGAAGAACATAGGATCACAGAATTGAGAACTGACAGAGATTGTGGGAATTCTAACCCATGATTTTTGTTATGCCTGTTGATCTGTGAGCTCATTAGTTCTTCAGAGCAGTTATGTAGATCTGATCCTTTCCATACCTTGTTGTCCTGTGTGATTCTGTTCTCCACATCTTGTAAACACTAAGTATGAAAGAGATGAATCATTTTAAAAATCATTAGTGGCCTATTTTGTGCTTAAGCCAGAGATCAGCAGTGGACATGCATCTAGTTGCCTGAAATTTTGCTTCATTTTGGGTGTTTCCCACTACTATTGATCATTCAAGGCTGGGGAGGAATGGGTGGCTATAGACATTCCATCATCACACCTCTTGGAGTTGGGAAATGGAGAAGACTTTATGTTGCATAAATGACTAAGAGCAGAAGCCTTCAGAGACTGAGAGTATGGTGGTGACAGCTGGCTGCCCACTGCTGTCACTCACTCCCTTGGGATCCTGGGCACGTGGGATGGAATCCCCAAAGAGCTGAAGACCTGTCTGTCTAGTGACATTATTCAAATTCTGTGAGACAGATCATTAAGCTACCTGGGCAAAGGCAAAATATATTCATGCAAGCATTTTGGGGTCTATGGACCTTAGTTTAGAGAAGAGATAAACCATCTTATGGTAAAATCACCAGGTGTCATTTCCCGCATGGAATAAACACCAAATTTTGTTGCATTTTGTGGCCCAGAAAGGTGAGATATTAAAAAAAAAAGACTTATTGGAATGCTGGTCTCCCTTACTCCCAGCCTTCTTTATTGAATTTTTAGAAGAAAAATAATTGTACCTTTGAACAGCTTTGGATAATAAAGTTGCCTGAGAGCTAAAAGGAGATAAAATTTGTTAAAAAATGTGACCTGATATCAAATGAAAATTTTCACTCTGCCACGCTAGGAAGAGAAATTTCCATTATTGTTAACTGTCTTTCTTTTCAAAGTACGGTATGAAAAGCTGCCTCCTCTTCCCTCCTGAGCTGCAGCAAACCATACACTATTCATCATGTCTTTTGAAGGTAGTATAAGCGTAGGAAGATCAGGGAGGGAAAAGAATGGGGGGTAGGGAACATTTTTTAGATTCTGAAAATTATTCCTGATATATGTACCCAGCTTAAAAACCATATACCTTGTTTTGCCTAGTTCTGGGAATTTAGAGTAATGGATGTGATAGAATCTTTAGAAAGCATTTTTTCCCCCTTTTCCTCCTCCTACACCCCCGCCCCTCTCCAGCAATCTTATTAATTAATGCTAGGATATATACTGTTGTGTAAGGGCCCTCCTTATATGAACATTTGTGTATGGGGAGTCCAGGAACTATATTGCTATCTTCTCTAGTCAGAAATCATATGTTTATAAAATAGACAGTAAGATGTGGGATAAAGAGCATGAGACTTAGAGTCAGGAAGAATGTAGATTTGAAACCTTGGGGGGAAAAAAAGATGAGTAGTAGAAATGACCGAGCCGACCCTGAACAAGTCATATAACTTAACTTTCTCATCTACGAAATAGGTACTATAAATAATACTAGCTCTACGTTGTGAATGAAATATTTTATAACTTTTATAGCTCTCTACAAATATGAGTGCCTGTATTTCATAAGTTAACATAAGTAGGTTATACATACCAATTTATAATTATAATATATACATATTTTATTCCATTTTCTAACTTAACTAGTGCCTTCAATGCATAGAAATTACTCAACATGAAATTGAATATGTGATCATATTCTGGATGCCTTGTAGTTTTCTCCCTATGATGCATGTGCTTTAAATTCAATTAGCATCATTAAAGCTATCAAATTATACTTTATTATTATTTTTGGTGAGGGGAGAAGGGAGAGAATAAGGAGGAAAGGGATTCTCCTAAACTAGTGTTTCTCAAACTTTTTGGTCTCAGAACTGCTTCGTGTTCTTCTCAGGCAATCGGGTTTAAGTGACATTCTCAGGGTCACACATCCAGTGTCTGAGGCCAGTTTTAAACTAAATCCTTCTGACTTTATTTATTCTGACACATTGCGCAGATATCGTTCCAATAGGACAATTTTTCCTGGAGAAGTTCAGGTTGTTTCTGGAAAAATGGAACTCATCTTAATGTAAAACCTTCTTTGTGATGAGGAAAATTATTTTCAAAACAAAGATGTATTCTTGTTATTGGTTCCTACGATAAAAAGACTTCACAGCTAATTGGACAGAGCCAGTTTTCTTATTTGTTATTGTTTAGTTGTTTCTTACTCTTCATGACCACATTTGGGGTTTTCTTGACAAAGATGGTGGAGGAGTTTGCCATTTTACAGATGAAGAAACTGAGGCACATAAAGTGTCTGAGGCTAAATTTGAACTCATACTGAGTCTTCCTGATTCTAAGCTCAGTGCTATATCCCAGTTTTTGTCATAATATTTGGCAAGTCTATAAAATGAATGAAGTGGGAATCTAGTACATATAAAACTGTGACAAAAGTTATTAGCTTTGTTTATCATCAAGCAATGCGTTTATTTTTATACAGGTGTTCTATAACAGTATTTTGCACTAGGAACTGTAGATTTTGAAGATTTTGAAAAATCTTAGGAATTAATAAAGAATGATAATTATAATGATTATGAAAGCAATAAATATTTACTATATGCAACATTTGTATTTATATAAATATAAAACAGGTATTTATTTTTTATTTATAATAATTTATATAGCACTTTAAAATTTGCAAAGTAAGGCATATATATTAATTCATTTGATCCTCGCAACAAGCAGGTAAGTTGGGTGCTATTATCCCCATTTTAGCAGATAAGGAAACTGAGGCAAACAGAGGCTAAGTGACCTGTCTAGGATCATACAGCTTGTAAATGTCTGAGGCTGGATTTGAGGTCTAACACTGCCTCAGAAGCAGGGAGGTAGTGATTAGTAGACTTTGTTTTACCCAGAAACCTCTTCTCCTGGAGTATGCAAACTCGTTTCCTTGATTGTTTTGTGATTTATTTATTTTGCTTCCTGAATGATGTCCCTGAGAGATTTGTTCTTTGCTTCCCTTCTTATTCCTTATCTCAGTAATTCCTAACCACTACATGTTCACATGCTCTGAGAATACAGTAGCTAGAACAGTAACTGTCAAACTGTCCTGACCTGTGGTCACCAGGGAGGCAAATTCAGGCAGATGGAAGATGAAAAGGTCTCATTACAAACTGCAGCTACTTCTGCCATCACTGAAGCTTCAAGCCAGAAGGCAAACTTGAGATGGCTGAAGTATGGAAAAATACTGTTGGCCATTTAATACTCTTTTCAGATATAGCCCCAAAATAATATGTTCTCCTTTAGAAGAAGAGGCTAATTAACTTTTCACTATTTCTAAGGTGCTGTTATGCTCTAAGTTGATTTTCCAAATGAAGATACATGTTTTATTTATTAGTTTACTCATTTATTAATTCCTTATTCATTCTTTCTTTGTAGCTCTCTTTTCTTTCTCCATTTCTCCCTCCCGTTCTTCCTTTCTCTCTCTCTGTCTCTGCCTTTGTCTCCTTCTCTTTTCTTTCCATTATTCTCCTGGTGCCTGATAACATATTTGTGAGAATGAGGTTAGAGGTGTAACTGAGAACAGTGGAATATGCCCAAACTAATTGACTATTGGTCCTGTCTTAACTACCTCTAACCAACCAGAATCCATCCAGGTGGTCAGGAAAAGATATACTCAGACACCATCCAATCATTTTCACATTTTTGGTGGAACTGAGATGGGTGACATGTGCTAATAACTAGCTGCTTTATCAGCCAGAACTAACTCTCAATCCTATTGCACATTTTGAAAAGGCTTGTAATGTTAGCTCTTTTCCTCATTAGAAGTTAGATGCCCTTAAAATTTAAAACAAAAGAATTTAATAGTCTTGTTTCAAAGCAGGAAATCATGTACAGTTTGGACTCTGGAAATGTAAAGAAATGAACCCCTTCAATGCCCCCAGATTTTCTTGATGTCTTGGATTTATTAATTATCTCATATAATTTTTGAAAAGTTATTTTTGTCTCTTTCCATGCAGTTGGAAGATTCTGACAGAGGCAGTTATTTGTTTACTTTCAATAGATACCATATTTCTTTTGGGGGTATGGTCACATTGGATGCTTTATAAAAGTTGTTGATTGAGTTGAAGGAGGAGACTCTTTTGTGAAATACATGATAATGAAAATGCATGACTATTCTGTGGGCTAAGTATTTGATAGGTTTTTATAAAAGATCATAACTTTAGATGGGCAGGATTATAAATGTCATTAATCTTCTTAGGAATTATGGATCATCCTGAGGAATAGACTTCTTTAAGTGAAGGAACAAGGTTTGAATAGGACCTGAATGGTTAGATTGTCCCATTATCTCAAGCAGTAAACCTCATTTTCCCCCTCTTTAAAATGGGTGTAATAACACTTAGACTTTCCACCACATAGGATTATTATGAATGGAGTACCTCATAAACTATAGAACAATTTATAAATATTAATTATCATTACTATTGAATGATTATAATAAAAACCTTCTTGGGGTTGAACTCATTTTGGGGTAAGTAGAGGGGGCCGCTGTCAACATTATGAAGTGGGAAGGAAAGGGTATTGAAATAATCATATCAGGGATTATAGCATGTCAACTGTGTGTACATTGAGGGGGAAGGTTGATAAATAAGTTGTAGAATCTTATTTTTTTCCTGCAAAGTGATTCACGGGACCTTTCTGTTCTCTGCGTAGGTGATCATGGAGGAAGCACTTTACTCCCACCCAATGTCACCAATGAATTTACAGAATACGGGACTATGGAAGAAAGGGGAGAAGTCCTCAGAGCTTCGCTTGAATTTGATGCAGAGAGTCAGCCATGCTGCTCCCAGGGGCGGGAGCAGGGCCAGCTCTTGGTTGGCCCCCCGTTTGGTCTCGACGGCCCAACTGGAGGGGGACTGAATCATGAAAGGGAAGCCTCCTCCCGTAGGCACCTTAAGGAGGCAAGCTTGCCACAGCCCCTGGGCCCCCGGGTCCCCACATCTAACACCGCAGAGGCTAGCCTGGCTTCCGGAGGACTGCAAGCACCAAAGGTACTAGAAGGAGATGGGATTTCTGTTTCTTCACCACGGCGAATGGAAAAAGCGTCAAGTGCCACCCGCCGGGAAGCCCGAGGAGCCAACAGAGCAGCTGCCACTGGCCAAGAAAAGCCACCAGAAATACCTCTTCCAGCTGAACTAATAAATGAGGAAAATTTTTATTTGAGTATTGAAAAAGATTTGACTGCCTTATTAACTGGGGAAACCCAGCCAGGGTTGTCCCAAATCACAAATAATAGGAGGAAAGAGACTGCCAGAGGGCAGGGGACCTTTGTGGACAAGCCACCAGGGGCCCACAAAGTAGAGGGAGCCATTAGCTTTACAGGGGAAAAATGGTCCGATCTGGGGAGAAAGCATCCAGGACTTGATGGAGGTACGGTCCATAGACCTGCAGAGCAGGGAAGCTCGACGGGCCGCTCTGGCAGGATCAAACACGTAGGATTTCAAGGGGTGGAGATTCTTTGGACAGGGGGAGAGGAGGAAGAAATGAGACGTTCCTCAACAGATGTGGAGGCATCTGTGGAAAGGACAGCCTTTTCCAAAAACAAGGAGTTTTCCAAAGTGTCAAGCCATCCCATTCCGTCTGTGGCTTTCTCTCATTCAGTCAGGTTGACGGAGGGTGTTTGGGATGAACCTTGGAAAGATTCTTCAGAAAGGCTTGGAACTAGATCAGGGACATTTTCTCCAGGAGTGCTTGTAGAAGGTGGAGAGGATGAAGTGTTTTTGAAGGAAAATGAACAACATCCTGAGAAGAAATCTGTGCCAGAGGGGGAAGTGGAAAGGTGAGGTCACATCTTACTCTTGTCCTAGAACATATGAATAGGGTGTTCATCATGGAAAAGGAAGTTCGGTGTTTGTTTTGTCTTAGGGATACTTCTACCATGGAACTGTGACATAATTGTGGAAGAAATTTCTAATTTCTAATGCACACTTCCTTTGGGTTCTCTGCCTATAGGAGTTTAGTTCCCAACATATTTGAAAAAACCATCTTATAACATCTTCCCTTCCACTTCCCTTTCCCTGTTGTCTTCCTCTCTTCTTCCTTCCTTCCTTCCTTCCTTCTTTCCTTCCTTCCTTCCTTCCTTCCTTCCTTCCTTCCTTCCTTCCTTCCTTCCTTCCTTCCTTCCTTCCTTCCTTCCTTCCTTCCTTTTTTCTATTCTTTCTTCTTCCCTTTCTTATTGTATTTCCTTCCTTCTCTTCATTTCTCATTCTCGCCTTTCTTTCTTCCTTCCACTTTTTCCTCTCACTCGAAGTGCAATAACCACTCTAAATGAGACTTAGTACAGAAACTTAAACCTGTTTCTCTTTTTGATGAGGATTCACATCTCCTTAGTCTGCTTGATGGACCTTTGCACCCAGGGACTTTGCCATACTTGATGCAGATACCCTGACTTGATTTAGTTCTACTGCAACTCAGAGCCCCTGCATTCAAGTAGTTCAACAAATTTGGCCTCTTCCAGTGACTGGAATCACAGGCTTTTGCATCCACGCTTGATCTCATGTATAATAAAAATCTTGTCAGAGATCACTGGGGTAGAGTATAGTGAGGATTCCTTTGATTAAAATAAAACCCCCTCTCAAGTATGGAATGATAGGAGAACTTTTCCCTAACATTTTATTTTTCTACTTGATGTGTTTGCTACACATTAGCAGAGAAAAGTAATATAATAATGCTCATTACTTTGGAAAGTGATTTTAGCACTGTTGGCTTGGTAAAAAAAAAAAAAAAAAACCTCACTTTTTGCAAAAGAAAAAAATTATTAATAGTTAAAAGGCGTTTTCTCACACTGCATTAGTGATCACATCAAAAAAAGATGAAGTCAGTATCTTGAGTGACTTCTAAGAATATTTTAATAACTAACTAATGAAGGTACTCAGTAGCTTTATTCTTAACAGCCGTATCATGCTGGTTGTTTTTCTGCTAGCCTCCAGGTCATTCTTTTTGCTCTCTCAAGGAGGGAGTTTGGCTCACTGTCTGATCTTCTCCCCTGCTTCTGTCGTTATCCTAAGGGACTCCAACATAATTATTGATACATCTCCCAACTCTCTTACTGTCCAATTACTCTACTCAGATCCTTGCCCACTCTTCATTCCACTTAATTAACACACAGGATGGACATGCCCTCTCTCTCTCCCTTGTCCTCTCTCTCTCTCCTTTGTCCTTCTGCCACTCATGCCTCATTGAGCCCCAACTCTGGATTACTCTTACCATTTGCCTTTACTCCTACTCACATGCTGCTAAATTGAGCTGGAGGAAGTCATGCAACTGATCCATCTGGGTCCACTACAAATTTGTTTTTTTGATCTAAACTTGGCGCCCCTCACTGTAGCAAACTCAAAAAAAAAAAAAAAATCAACTATGTTCTTTGCTTCTACTTCCTTTCCTTCACATCTCAGCTCTCAACAATCTGGCTTCTGATCTTTGCATTCAATTAAAACTGTTCTCTCCAAGTTCTCTCTTTTAATTGCCAAAGCTAATGGTTTTTTCTTAATTCCAATACTTGTTGACCTTTCTACAGCATTTGAAACCACTAACCACCTTTTCTTTCTAGATATTCTTTTTTTTTTTTGTTTGTTTGCATATGTGTCTGTCTGTGTGTAATCTTGTGTTTTCTTGGTTCCCTTCTTTCTTAACTGACTGTTTCATCTAAATTTCTTTGCTAATTCCTTATCCTTCTTTATTCTATATCCTTATAATTAATATCATTATTTATTCTTATCAACTGTGAATATACTCCAAAGCTCAAGTCCAGTCTTCTCTTCTCCCATTCATCCTCCTTCCTATTTTGTCCTTCTTTCCTTCTCTTCCTCTCCTCCCTCTGCCTTTTTTTTCCCCCACTTCCCTTCTCTTTGTTATTTTGTCCTTCATATCCCTGCTTCTTAAAATGATAGAGCACGTCACACATATTGTTGCTTAGTCCTTTCAGTCAAATCCAACTCTTCAGGATCCCATTTGGGATTTTCTTGGCAAAGATACTAGACTGGTTTGCCATTTCCTTCTCCAGCTCATTTTACATTTGAGGAAATTGAGGCAAACAATAAGTGACTTGCCCAGAGTCTAGAGCTAGTAAGTGTCTGGGGATGATTTGAACTCAGGCCTTCTTGACTCCAAGCCTGCTGCAACACATAGTGGGTATAAATGCTTACTGTTGGAATGCTAAATTCTGAGCAGATATTGTACAAAGGAAGCTGAATGTAGTTTTGGCTCCTCAGAATTTTGACAAAAGAAGTGATTTCCACAAATGATAAATTTTATTTTGATCAATAGAATCATAGAATCTCAAGTTTGAAAGTGATCTCAAAGGTAATCTTGTTTAGTCCCTTATGCCCTGTCTCCAAAAAGGAACCTTTCTGGTACATCACAGAAAAAGTGGTAGTGGTGTTTGTTTTAATATACCAGGTGATACAGGTGTAGAGGCTCTGATAGTACATTTAAGAAGGTCCTTTTCTGAGTTGATGGAGGGACTGAAAGTCAAGAGCTGCCATTACTGTCCTTGTGTCAACTTAAAAGGGGGTGTTTTAGAGGCGCTTCCAGACCCTCTTCTTGGCCATGGGCCAGTCGACATTATTAAAGGCAGAGAGCACCTATTTATCAAAATGTGAGATCACCAGAGCTGGGCCTGGCATCTGTTAACACGGATTCATGAAGCCCCAATGATGTGCCAGACCTGTGCTGGGCCCGAGGGTTACAGAGATAAGGGGAGCGGTTCCCGTTCAACCACCCAGCCAGCTCACTGAATGACAGTCAGGGTCCTCCCTTTAGAAAAAGTGGTTCTCAAAGTATGGTCTAGACTCTCAGGGGTCCTCAAATTTTTTAAATAGGGGGCCAGTTCACTGTCCCTCAGACTGTTGGAGGGCCGGACTATAGTAAAAACAAAAACTTTGTTTTATGGGCCTTTAAATAAAGAAACTTCATGCCCTGGGTGAGGGGGATAATCGTCCTCAGCTGCTGCATCTGGCCCGCGGGCTGTAGTTTGAGGACCCCTGGAGAGAATCCTGGGGATCTCTGAAACCCTTTTAGAGAGTCTACAAATTCAAAAATAGTCTTTATTTCCAATATGGTAAATGTCTATAAATATAATCCAGTTAAATAAAAATGCTTTGGAGAGAGCCTCAATAATTTTTAATAGGATAAAGATACTGAAAATAAAAGTTTGACAACCACTGCTTTAGATTAATCCTCATCGGCTCTTGCCTACATTACTCTAGCCGTTTCCTCACCAATGTCTTGTTTCAGATCCCTCCTGTCTTCCACACAGCTGCAGCAAGCACAGGTCTAACTGTGTCCCGTCTCCATTGATAAACTCCTTGGTCCCTCTTGCTTCTAGGATAGAAAAAATTAGGTCTCAGCCTATCTCTCTCTCTGCTTGGCCTGGAGTCAGGAAGAACTGAGTCAGGCCTCTGACGTTTACTAGCTGTGTGACCTTGGACAGGCCACTAAACTGCTCTTTGCCTCAGTTTCTTCAGCTGTAAAATGGGGATACTAATAGTACTGCCACAGGGTAGTTGTGAAGAGCAAAGGAGATAATATTCTAATATTTGTAAAATGAGTAACATAGTACCTGGCTTGTAGGTGCTTAATAAATCCTTATTCCTTTCCCCTTTCCCTGTCACCTTGTGCCTCCAGTGTTAGAGGCCTCTTCTCATTTATCTATTTATCTTTCCATCTATGTGTGTGTATATATACACACACAAATGCATATATATTTATATATCCTTTATCCCTTCTATTAGAAGAGTATCTCTTTATCTCCTTTATTAGAATGTAAACTCTTACATGAGAATTTTTTTATTCCTTACTTGTTTTTCACACGGTGCATAGAAGATGGCAAACACTAATACAATAATTGAACAATTAAACACAATGGAATAATAAACAAAATTTAATTTTGATAAATGTAAAATTCTATACTTAGATGAAAAAAAAAGTCCAAAATGCC
Source organism: Antechinus flavipes (assembly GCF_016432865.1). NCBI lineage: Eukaryota > Metazoa > Chordata > Mammalia > Dasyuromorphia > Dasyuridae > Antechinus > Antechinus flavipes. Next base: position 138,086,122 of record NC_067399.1, read on the forward strand.
AGCACCCAACCAACCAGAGAAGGACGAAGATGGAGGGTGACAGGTTGTGTGAAAGTGCCCTGGTTATTTTAGGGTGCTGCGAGTGTATCGTGAGTCACTGGGAGAGGGATATGGCAGCCCCAAAAGGGAGCGTGATCTTGTGCTCCATTCGTGAGACACGGAGAGGCCGGCATTTCTGCTGTGCTTTGACCTGGTCAGACTATATCTGGAGAGCTATATTCAGCCTGGGTGCCACATTGTAGGAAGGACATTTATGGACTGCAAGCAACAGGTGCAGAGGAGGTCAGCCAGGATGGTGAGGGACAGGAGACTATACCCAATGTGGATCGGTGGAAGGAACTGGGGACCTGTAGCTTGAAGAAGAGAATTGGGCTAAAGGCTTATCTTGGAAGCGGAGATTGTAGCTGACTTCATGGGTTGGGACAGCTGTTTCATGGCAAAGGAATTAGGGTTTTTGGTTAAAGAGGGAGGAATAGAAGTGGACGGTAAAACCTGTGATGGTGAAGTCCAGCTTGAGAATAATTAAGTGTTGTTCCAAAGTGGGCTGGCTGTTTTGTGGTTTCCCCACTCACTGGAGACCTTTAAGCAGAGGTTGTCCTTTTCTTGGGGATGCTACAGTATAAATTTCTGTAATGGTGTCGCATGGACTAAGTCACACCCCATTTTCTGAACCTGCCTTTCTGCCGTTAGACTTTGTAATTCTTAGAAAGCTTTTTTCTTATATTGGAAAAGTGACTGCACTAGATGTGGTTCACCCCTAAAAGGTAACCTACTAAATTAGATTTAACTTTTCCAAAGGCCCATGGGAAGGAATGATGACAGCACTTACAATATACTAGGCAGTTCTGAAAGCATGTCTTTGCAGTGGTATGAAGTAAGTAGGAAAGTGTCATTTTCCCCACTTTATAGGGGAGGGAACTGAGGCTCAGGAAGAGTTTAGGTGACTTGCCCAAGATCAGTCCTAGTTCTAGGAAGTCGGAGAGATAGAAATCGAGTGCAGGCCTTTTGATTTCAAGTCTTACCCTCTTTCTATCCCCCACCCCAATATACTACATTGCTTCTCAAATGGAAATCACTCACCTTTTTGAAATTTTTGTTTTCTTACAAATGAGTTCCTGTTACTTCTGAAGCAGCATGGTGGTGCACAGAATCTTGGATCCAAAGTCAGAAAGACCCTTGTCTCTGTGTGACTGAATAAATTATTTAAATTTTTCTGGGCATCAGTTTTGAGTTGGACTTAATGACCTCTAGGTCCCTTCCAATTCTCAATTTGTGGTCCTATGAAAAGCCTTAAATGCTGTCTTTTCAAGCAGAGATGTTTATGTACCAAATAAATTTTTTATGGGTTTTGACAAGTCATTTTACTACCATATGGTGGTTAGAACAGTCACATTGTCTCTGGACCTATTTCTTTACCAACTGTTTCTTTGCTAGCAGAACTACTTATGACTCAAAGGGTATTTAGAGCTGTCATTTGCGGTCTTGGAATGTTTTCTTTCCTAGCAATATGAAGTAGAGTACATTTTGGGGGTCTGGTTGTGTGATTTTATTGTAGGAATTCTCACAGAGGGAACTCTTTGCTAATGCAAATTGATAACTAAGTATGGTGATTTATTATAGACTTAGAGAGTTACCAGTGCCAGCAAGAGACGAAATGCCCTTCCTGGGTCACATAGCCAGTATAGGTATCTTGAACCCAGGTCTTCATGATCCTCATGCTGGGCCTAGATACATTGTTTATGTGGGTTTGGAAGATTCCTTTGTGCCTTTTCCTTCTTTCCCCTCCCTTCCCTCCCTTTCTTCTTCCCTTCCCTTTCCATTTGGTCTCCCTCTCTTACTCAGATTAAAAGTCCAGGGTCTACTCTCAGGTCCAATCAAATGAACAGTCAGCACAGATTTGACATGCCCTGTAATGGATCATCCATTATTTTTTTTTTCCCCCAAGCCTAGATCTTTATTTTATTTTATTAATTTATTGAAGCTTTTTATTTTCAAAACATATGCATGGATAATTCTTCAACATTAACCCTTGCAAAACCTTGTGTTCCAATTTTTTCCCCCTTCTCTCCACCCCCTCCCCTAGATGGCAAGTAGTTCAATATATATATTAACCATGGTAGAAATATATGTTAAATCCAATATAGGCATACATATTTATACAGTTATCTTGCTGCACCAGAAAAATCACATCAAACCAGAAAAAAAATGAGAAAGAAAATAAGATGCAAGCAAACAACAGCAAAAAGAGTGAAAATACTGTCTTGTTAACCACACTGAGTTCCCACAGTTCTCTCTCTGGGTACAGATGTCTGTCTCCATCACAAGATCATTGGAACTGTGGATCATCCATTCTTAAGGCAGTCTGATGGCCCCGTGCTCTTGAGGGCTTCCCATATAAATGCTAAATTTGATATATGGCTTGCATATATTTCATTATATGTTATATATTTTGCAAACAAGATATGTGGTTTGCATAGCAGCTCAAGAACTCTACCAGCCTCAGATGGTCTTTGAAACCTGCATGACCAAAAACTTGGTCACCCCGAGGCCAGTTTGGTGATGAGCCTCTGCAAACAGCCCGGTCTTTGGACAACAAACATGCTGGGGGTGCCTTCGGAGCCTTCACTGGCATGGGAGGACCTGCCAGATATTGAGCTCGACTGGCGCAGCCTGTGAGTCCTGGAGTTACTCCATCATAGGAGCACTTTGGTGGAGGTCTAAGGAAGATCAGAAACACAGAGCGGGCCAAACTGCCCATGCTAACCGGTGTGGGATTGAGTCCATGAGTAGATCCTTAACTTTCAACTTAATTAAGATGGAGAGACACAGTCTTTAAAAACAATAATAACAACAAATATCCAGAAAGAGAAGAAATGGTTACAAAGAGCCTGCCTGGCTTCTTTATAACTATTTTTTGACAGGATTTCTAAAATGATAGAAGAGGAGAATATTGTGGACACAGTTTACCTAGATTCTAGCAGAGCTTTTAATAAAGTTTCTCATGCTATTCTTACATTGAAGATGGACAGATATGGGTTAGACCAGAATTTTATATTGTAAAAATAATTTATATCTCAGAGAACCCCTGAAAGACTCTCAAGGACCTCCAGGATTCTCCTTTGAGAACCTTTAGATTAGAAACTAAAATAATCAGATGGATATATAATAAGTTGGATCACTAGACCGAATGAATAATTGTTAATGAACTGGAGAAAGAAATGACAAATCACTCTGGTATCTTTGTCAAGAAAATTCCAAGTGAGGTCATGAAGAGTTGGACATGACCAAAAAATGACTGAAAAAAATCAGTGATGTGAATAAAGGCATAGATAACATGCCCATCACATTTGCAACTGACATATCTCTGGGAGGGATAGCTAATACACTGAGTAACAGAGTCATGATCCAAAAGAATTTTGACAGGTTAAAGTATTGGGCTGAATCTTAAGAAGATGATATTCAGTACTGATAAGTGTAAAAATTTGCCCTTAGTTACAAAACAAATCAACTTCACAAGTATAAGAAGGAGAAAGTCTGGGTAGACAAGCAATTTGACTGAAAAAGATCTGGTTGTTTTAGTGATTGTAACCTTAATATGAATTAATATAATATGGAAGCCAAATAAGTTAGTGGGAGTTTGGGTTTTATGAAGAGGGTCATAACTTCTAGGAACGAATGAATGAGCTAATAAATGAATGGACATTTCAGTAAATAATTATGTAAAGCATTGTGCGAAGTTCTAGGGATACAAAGAGAGGAGAAAGTTCCTACTCTCAAATACCTCATGTTTTATGGGTGCCCCTGTATTCTACCTTTACCAGACTTTACCAGAAGTGTTAACTTCTCTTCACCCTAGTATAAGATGAATGTTAACAGACTGAAGAGTATTTGGAGAGCTACAATCACAATGTTAAAGGATTTTGAGTCTGTTGCATATGAACATTGGTTGAAGGAACTGGGTATGTTTGGCCTGGAAAAAGGAAATTTAACTCTCTTCAGGTATTAAGAGGGCTGTCATATGGAAGAAAAAATAATCTTATTCTATCTGAACAAGAGAACAGAACCAGGAAAAATGTGTGGAAGCTTCAAAAAGGCTAACTTAGGCTTGATAGAGGAAAGAAAACAAACAAAACAAACTTCCTAACCAGTAGAGCTGTTGAAAAGTGGAATGATGAAAAAGAGCTGAGAAAGAGAGAAAGAACAGATAATCATTTGTTAGGTATATATTACTGGAATTCCTTTTGTGTACAGAGTTAGATTCTTGCTTTTAAATGCTGGGACTTTGTCTAGATCATAGTATTCCATAAGTTTCACTCATACAATGAGATCTTTTTTGAAAGGGGGTAAAATTTCCTCTTAATAACTTATTAATTTATTCACTGAAGAATTAATATAATTATTGTTAGTAGGTTTTATATAATCCAGGTTTATGAGGGGGAAAAACGAAGCTTTAGAGGAAGCGGAGGTGGTGATATGTGCTAGGGATACAAGCTGCGAGGTCTCGGATTCTCTTTGACTCCCTTCCCTTTCCTCCTGTTCTCATGATTCAGGGGCCTATGATAGGAATAAGATTCCATATTCTGATTAAAGTGATACGTTTTGTTGGAAGTGGCTTCTGTTCTGATATTTGAGCATTAATTATTATTGTTTTTAGGTGCATGGATTAGAGAGTACATGGAGAAGAGTAAAGTGTGAGAGTATTGCAAAGGTAGAGTCAGGTTCATGTTAGGATGAGCTGTGTTGCTGACTGCTGGGGCTTCTAGACAGGGCAGTGGATGGAGCATTGGGCTTGGAATTAGGAGGACTCATCTTCAGGAGCTCAGATCCAGCTTCAGACACGTCCTAGCTGTGTGACCCTGGGCAAGTCACTTAATTCTATTTGCCTTAGTTTCCTGATATGTAAAATGAACTGGAAAAGAAAATGGCAAACTACTTCCAGGATCTTTGGCAAGAAGACCCCCCAAATGGGATCCCAAACACAACTGAAGTATATTAGCTATTAGAATCACGTAATAATTAAGGCATCCAAAGTCTCATAGGAGCATAGATCTACTGGAAGAGGTTCGTAGAGGTCATCCAGGGGGACTTGTAGAGGTCATCCGGGGGACTTGAGAAGTCAGCCAGCCCGTTCATTTTACAAATGAGGACACTGGAGTTCAGAAAGGGACTTTATTCAATGTCCTATAAGAAGAAAATGATAGCTTTAGGATTCAAACCCATGTTGGAAAGAATACCAGCTAGATACTAGGTTAGTTGCCTGGAAGAATACACATCTAGTTTCTTTAAGTACTGGCTTGATATTTGCCTATTATAAGTGCAGTGATGAGGGTTCCAGAATACTTCTTAGTAGTGTGGGACTGAAAAGTGGAAAGTGTTCCATTTCTTGCACCATGATTAGTAGATGATTTAATAGTTGTTCAGTGAATGAATGGGATAATATAGTTGCATTTATTGCAGATGATCTCCAATATAGCAAAAAAAAAAAAATTAGAATCCTCTTTTTGGTATTTTTGACTGTGTTGTAAAAAGAAACTTTCCTATGCTGAGTTCAAAATCAGCAAATTTGTTCACCAGTTTAATGTGAAACTGACACTCTTGTGACATAAGAACCTAAATGTATGGACTGTGGGAATTTTCTTATGCCATGGTTCATAACTGTTACTCTGCAAACCTGAGCAACCATATACATGGCATTGTGAAGTACATTAAGACCAAAGTTCTGCTCATAACTATATAGTTTGCAGTGTCAGAGACAAGTTTGTTTAAAGGAGGGAAACAAATTAAACAGCATAGAATGAGCAAACATAAATTTCAGAAATGTGTGGAAATAGTCACAGCCTGAAAGATGCTTTTCACTATCTGTCTACTCCATTACTCCTAGATTGTTTCCTGCTGCTAAAAGCAATGTAGAACTGGTGATATTCCTTTTTTCTTCCCCTTAAGTCACTGCTTATGGCTCCATAGCATGAATTTAATGAGTCCCTGATTTCTCAGAACATTTAAAATAGTCCTTCATAGGGCTCTATAGAGATACCCATAGAGGTGAAGTGGTGACTATTTACAGTGCAACATCTAGGGAAAAATATGTGCTCAGGACACAATTTAAAATTTTATTAACATTTTTAAAACATTAATTATCCATTATGTTCTTGTCTAGACAGCAAAACAATAAACCAAGTCCTAATTTTTTAGACTTTGATGATTTCTGAGCTGTAAATGCTTGTCTGCTTCAGGACTCCCTACTTTATGACTGGCCTTTTTTATGGCTTGACAACAATTTGCTTCTAACTGCATAGCTTCTCCAGTTCTGGAACTAAGCTCAAATCAGATTTGCCATTGTTCCTGGTAGGAATGTACCTACCTATTCCCCTCTGGCCCCATTCACCCAGATCCAAAGTGATCCTTCCCTGGCAACAGGTTCCCTGATGTATGTCGTCTTCCCTATTGGAATGTAGGTTCCTTGTAATTGTATCCCTAGCACATTGTACAGTGCTTCCACATGAGAAAGCGCTTAAGAAAAATCTTTAAAAAATATTTTTGATATAATTTTCCTGGTTTAGAAGAGACCCTCTTCCTGCCCCCCAAATCCCCATCTTGTGCTTCCTTTCTGTTTGCCACTGCTTTTTCCTTATGGGCTTCATTTAATCTACCTCAGCTACCCTGTATACTGCTAACCAGTGTATATATCTCATAGGCTTGGCTCTTAATTTCTCCCAGTTACTCAAGTGAGCAAAAAGACAAATCAACACTCTAGAAATCACTACATGGGAAAGTGAATTTTTTCCCCCTAATTCACACAAACCCAGTTTTATGTAATACTATTTTCCTGACACCAGATGGCTCCACTTCAATTCAGTTAAAAATGTTACATTTTGTTTCTCCTTTTTATCCTTTATCTTAACACAAAATTGTGCCCGATAGTGGGTGCTTATTAATAAATGTTGGTTAGTTGAACTGAATTTTTAATATGTGAAATTAGGCCAATTAATAATTCTACAATGGCTTCTTAAGTTTTTCGAGGGAAAGGAAGAGTTGATCTCTCTATGTCAAACTTGTTTGTTGTTTTATTTTAAGAAATTGCTCTAGCCACTTCCAACTTTCAGGGACCACAGCCCTAATCAGTCCACAGTTATCAGCATGGAGGCAAGATCCTCCACAGCAAAAAGATTACAACTTGTTGGAGGCTCAGGGTGATAGCTCACTTTTTAGCAGTAAAGTATTTTTTAGTTATGTATATTGCTTTTTAGATATAATATTGTTATAGAAATAATAGACAAATTTCAGTATTTCTGCATCTCAAGGTATAGGAAGGCCTCAGGAGAGGGAGAGAAAAATGAAAAATGGTAGATGGAACAGTCAGAATGCACACAATATTTAAGTTTACAGTCTTATATAGGCACAATTCATGACCCCCCAGACAATTATGAGAGTAACACCAAAGATCATTGATCACAGATCACCATAATACACCCAATAATAATGAAAAAGGTTGAAATTTTGTGAGAATTACCAACATATGACATAGAGACACTATGTGAGCACTTGCTTTTGGAAAAATGGTGCTAATAGACTTAGATGCTGGGTCTCCACAAACCATCAATTTGTAAAAAATGCAAATCTGCAGTAAAGCAAAGCACAATAAAACATGCTTGAATAGGCCAAACACTTTGTGAATATATTCACACATCATTTATAAAGTAGTTGGGGTCCAACAAAATTATATCAGTATCCTTGGGAATGTATCTTGATTTTTTTTTTCAGTTAGTCAACAGAAAATTATTAAATAATTACTATATGCTAGCTATCATGTTCAGTGCTAGAAATATGGAGTTATCTTTATATTTCTCAATCTCAACTCTCAGAGAATACATTTTCTTATAATAAAGATATCACAGAAATAAGTATATATCAGTATATGTCTATATCTGTATCACCTTCTACCTATATAGATATAGTTGTAGGTACATAGATGATGTAGATATAGGAATCTGTGTTTTGCTCTAATTTTTTTGTCTTAAACTTAACTTTGAACTTAAAATGCTAAACAAAGATGTTCTGGTCCTGTAGTTAATAGGAAATCTCTAGAATTCATTGCTCGGTTCGGTCTATACATTAGAAAATCACTTTGGCAGCTTAGTGGAGGATGTATTGGATAGACTGGGGACAAGGCAGGGAGAATTAGAAAGTTAATGAAATATCCCGGGCTAGGGAGGAGGCGGACCTAAATTACAGTGATTAGAGTAGGGCATGTAGGCCAGAGGTGCTGGGAAGGTAGAAATCACCAGGATTTGCAAGGATGGCCATGTGGGCTAAATAAGAGTAAGGAATGAATCAAGAATGATACAGAGTATGAGACTTGATGACTGGAAGAGCGATGGTACCTTGACTATAATATACAAATACAGAAGGAAGGGTGAGTGCTATTTTAGATATGTTAAGTGAAAGGTACCTACAAGACATCTAGTCAAAGATTTTTTAAAAGTTATTTTTTATGTGATGATCAACTCTGATGGACATGACTCTTTTCAACAATGAGGGGATTCAGGGCAATTCCAATAGACTTGTGATGTATCCAGAAACAGGATTACAGGGACTGAATGTGGATCACAACATAATACTTCACCTTTGTTGTTGTTGTTGTTGTTGTTGGCGGCTTGCTTCTTTTTTTCTTTCTCATTTTTCCCCCTTTGGTTCTGATTTTTCTTGCGTACCATGATAAATATAGAAGTATGTTCAGAAGAATTGCACATGTTTATTGGATTATTTGTTGTCGAGGGGAGGGGGAAGAGAGGGAGGAGGGAGAAAAATTTGGAACACAAGGCTTTGCAAGGATGAATATTGAAAATTGTGTTGACCCCGATAATCATTTTAGCTTTGAAATGCCTCTCATGCCTATGATCTAACAGCACATTTAAGAAGACAGTCAGTTCTTAGAGAGGACTTCAGGAGTTCAGCAAGATGTCCTCAGTGTCTCTGCCCATGGTAGGGTAATAATGGACTATCCTGGAAGGATGTGTGCATTTTGAAAAACAAAAATTTATTATAAAAAAGTAATATAAATTTTAAAAAGTAAAAAAGTTACTTTTACAAGTTACTTGTAACTTTGGTTCCCTAAATCTGGACTTCTTGACATTAAAAACACATTCCATTTGCTGAATGAGGAAGGACTTGACCATACTATTAGCTTTTTTAACCTCTGGCTGCCCTGCATATGAATTGATGGCTGCTTGAATAATTTGCACAATATCATTGCTGAATTCCAACACAGAGATATAAGCTCCTTGGTTCATTTTCCTCTTACTCCCTCCTGGTCTTATTTTAAAAGTATTTTATTATATTTCCTTCCTCAGATAAACATGTTTAGGAATTTCATCTACTATTATTATTATTTATTATTGTTATTATTTTTGGTGAGGTAATTGAGATCCAGGGCCACATGGCTAGTTAAATGTCAAGTGTTTGAGCCTGGATTTGCATTCAGGTCCTCCTGACTCCATGACGAGAACTCTATCACATGTGCTGCTTCGCTGCCCTATCTGATATTTTTTCCAGATTGTTTTCATTGATACTTTGGTGCACTGAGTAGGTCATACTTTATTTTCTTTTTAGATGGATTATTGAAAATGTTGACTCTTATTTCCTTCTCTCTAGGATCATTGATCAAGAGGAATCAACAAGAGAAGACGACGATGTTCTGGGACCTGGGTATACAGAGGATTCCACGGATGTGTATAGCTCCCAATTTGAAACCATTCTGGATAACACCTCTTTGTACTACAGCGCAGAGTCGCTGGAGACTTTATATTCAGAGCCCGATAGCTATTTTAGCTTCGAAATGCCTCTCACGCCCATGATCCAACAGCGCATCAAAGAAGGCAGTCAGTTCTTGGAGCGGACGTCAGGGCCGCAGCAGGATATCCTCAGCATCTCTGCCGATGGCGGGATAATGATGGGCTACCCTGGAGAGATCGCCAACGGGACCAGCAGGGCTGAAGACCCCAGCTACACAAAGGGGGCCCTGCAGAAGCCCTTCTGGGGAAGGTAACACTTTTCTCTCTGTCTCATATATTACAGTGTTTTGTCTCTATCATTTTCTCACTGGGAATTCGGGAAGTGAGAAGTCAAAGTATACTTTGCCATTTTCTGATGCTATAAATGAGGAAAGGATAATCTGTGTTTTTTGGTCAGGAAAAGGGCACGTTGAGAAGCTCTTGTCAGGAATGGGTATGGATAGAATACGTATTTAGGGAGCATTGGCAACTTTGCAGGGGTGGTAGGTGGGCACACCACAAATATTTGTTTATTATGATTATGTAATAGGATAGATATTGTAGATGTGAGACTTTGGATGTATTGTTATTGTTTGTTATTTACTCTTTCTGAGGTTTTCTTGGCAGCCATTTTTACTGTGAAGGAGGAAACTCCAGCAAATGGGATTAAGTGATTTGCTAGGGTCACTCAAATAAGTGTGTGTGGCTGGATTTGAACTCGGGAAGAAAAATCTCTCTGTTTCCAGGCCTGGGGTTCTGCCCCTTGAATGAATTAAAATACATTTATTAGGTGATTACTATATATTGGGCGCTGTTGTTCAGCACTGGAGTTCATGCACACAAGCAAGGCAGTTCCTACCCTCAAGGAGCTTACATTCTAATGAGAGAAGAATGGAACTGGAAAGTTGTGGGATGCACATGTGGGTGTTGTTTGGCGATCCTGAAAGGTGACACAGTTTGCTGGTTCTGGGGAAGGTGGGCGAGAGCTTACCTGTCAATGTTCAGGTTTCTAGGGGCATACTCAGAGTTCCGGTGGGAGGAAGGGTGAAGAAGGATGGCCAAGAGGCAAGGGGCATAGTTCTAGGCCAGACAAAATGTTAAACGATGCCTTTTTAAGTTATCCCTATTTGGTCTCAGATACTTACTAACTGTGTGACCCTGGGCAAGTCACTTAATCCTGTTTTCCCCGTTTTCTCATGTGTAAAATGAACTGGAGAAGGAAATGGCAAGCCATTCCTGTATACTTGTCCAAAAAATCCCAAGAGGTCAGACATGATTGAAGCAACTGAACAGCAATAACAACAAATGTTCAGAATGTCAGATAAGTTGAGGAAAAACTTTAGGGTCTGTCTAGGAGATAAATTGCAAGTTATACAATAGAGACCCCATGTTAAATTGGAGAGGATGCTCAATTTGGAATCAAAGGGCTTTGTGTGCAAATTCTAGGTAAGGAACTTGGAAAATCATTGTTCTATGCATTTCTGTTTCTTTATCCCTAAAATGGTGTCAGGGGCTGGATTAGATAACAGCTAAGTCTCTTAACTTCTGTAATTCAAAACTTGCAAGATTCTGTCTAGCTCTAAAGCTATGATCTTGCCTCTGATACTAGGTATGTGGCCAATGGCCAGCTGCTTAATTTCTCACAGTATTACTTATGATTTGAACTGAGGTCTGCCAGATACTAAATTCAGGATTCTTTTTAATGTTCACACTTTAGAAGGCCTGTGATTTTATCTGTATGGGTTCACCAGTGTAGATTTCAGGAAAAAACAAAAAAGGGTTCCTGGTGGCCAAGCCTCTGGGGTGAGCCCTTGGCTAGTATGGTTCTTGGAAGACAGAAACAGAAATAGAATCTGTTCCTGGGCAGTACTGGAAGACTTTTCAGCATGATAAGGCCTGCCAGGTCTTGAGTGCCCTTGGCATGGTCTTTGAGAACCCATTTCTGTATGATGAGGCATTGGAGGAAGTCTGAAGTCAAGGAAAATAGTTCACAATCCCTGCCAAATTGCAGGAGGACTTCATGGCCAACCATCAATTATTTAGGAATAAATGCCCTCTCTTGCAAAGGCCAATCTTCTGTCTTCTTCTGAGATTTGTTTCTATATGCTCCAGATTTTCTTTATCATTTTTACCAGAAGAGGCAGAGGGGGTGACAAGAATGCTCATCAATTTAAAAAAATTGATTTGAAGTTCTTAAATTGTAGGCTTTGAACTAAGAAAGTGAATAGGGAGAGAAACGATTTAAGATGTCTTGAAAAAAAACCCAAGATTTTCTATAGATCAGCTCTACATCATAAGACTTTCATCATGGCTTTCTTAATCAGTCTCATACCATAGAGACAACCTTACATGATCCTATTAACTGTAGGGTCATAAATGATGTGTGAAAGATGTTGTGATGCATTCTTTGACCTAGCTATATTGCTCTGGGATCTGTATTCTGAAAATATCAAGGAAAAAAGAGGCAAGGAAGGAAAGAAGGGAGGGAGGGAGGAAGGAAGCTGGCTGGGTTGCCCAACTAGCCAGTCTCATCTGGGTCCCTGAAGGAGCAGCTTCTACTCGCAGAAAGTTGTTTGTCCTTCATTCTGGAAGAGGACCATGACATCAGGCAGGTGACGCCGTGATATACAAGTAAACTGGATCTAAGGGAGGGAGGGCTGGGCAAGCTCACCTGCTTCATTTCCCCTCCAGAGCCATCTGGGCCCAATGGCCAGACATAGAGCAGGAGGGCTGGAGATGGTCTGGGATGCAAGAGGGAACCTTGGGCTTGTAAAGCTAAGGCCTTCAACATGAAGCAAGACCTAATCAATAATTAAGGCTAGGTAAGAAATGAGGCAAAGAATGGCCTCTTTTAGCTAGTTAAAAAAAAAAAAAAAAGCAGTTGAAGGTTACTCATATCGTCTGGAAGACCCGCGTTCAAGATCTGAATCTTGACAGTGAAATGTGAGCTACTTGAGGGAAGAATTGTTTTTACCTTTCTTTGTATCCCTAGGATTTGGCACAGTGCATGGCTCGTAGTAAATGCTTGTTGATTTGACCTAAAATAACCATCTTCTGACCATGGGCCATGTGTTAAGGCTGTAAGTTTTGGAAGATTGTAGTCAGTCTTGGGGAGGATTTTTGCCTCCATAGAAACACCTCCAGGATTTCCCTAATCCAGTGAATTCACAAGTTCAGATCTCTCTTTCCTTCCCTCTCACTTTATATCTCTCTCTCCTCACTCTTTCTTTCCTTCTCCCTCTCTCCCTCCCTCTGTCTCTCTGTCTGTCTCTCTCTCTCTTTATTAAAGCTTTTTATTTACAAAGCATATGTATGGATAATTTTTCCAACATTGACCCTTGCAAAACCTTTTGTTCCAAATTTTCCTCTCCTTTCCCCCACCCTCCCCTAGCTGGCAGGTAGTTCAAAATATGTTAAATATGTTGAAATACATGTTAAATCCAATATATTATACATATTTATACAGTTATCTTGCTGCACAAGAAAAATGAGATCAAGAAGGAAGAAAAAGAAAAACTGAGAAAGAAAACAAAATGCAACCAAATAACAACAGAGAAAGTGCGAATGCTATGTTGTGTTCCACACTCAATTCCTAGTTCTCTCTCTGGGTATAGATGGCTCTCTTATTACTGAACAATTGGAACTGTTTTGAATCATCTCAATGTTGAAGAGAGCCACGTCCATCAGAATTGATCATTGTATAGTCTCGTTGTTGTTGTGTACGATGATCTCCTGGTTCTACTCATTTCACTTAGTATCAGTTCATGTGAGTCTCTCCAAGCCTCTTTGAAATCATCCTGCTGATTGTTTCTGACAGAACAGTAATATTCCATAATATTCATATACCATAATTTATTCAGCCATTCTCCAGTTAATGGGCATCCACTCAATTTCCAGTTTCTTGCCACTATAAACAGGGCTGCCACAAACATTTTGGCACATACAGGTCCCTTTTCCTCCTTTAAGATCTCTTTGGGATATAAGCCCAGTAGTAACACTGCTGGATCAAAGAGTATGCACAGTTTGACAAGTTTTTGAGCATAGTTCCAAATTGCTCTCCAGAATGGTTGGATGTATTCACAATTCCACCAACAATGCATCAGTGTCCCAGTTTTCCCACATTCCCTTCAACATTCAGCATTATCTTTTCCTGTAATCTAGGTCAGCCAATCTCACAGGTGTGTAGGGGTATCTCAGAGTTGTCTTAATTTGCATTTCTCGATCAATAGTGATTTGGAGCACCTTTTCATGTTGTTACAAATAGTTTCAATTTCTTCATCTAAAAATTGTCTGTTCTTTTCCTTTAACCATTTATCAATTGAAGAATGGCTTGAACTGTTATAAATTAGAATCAATTCTCTATATATTTTAGAAATGAGGTCTTTATCAGAACCTATAAATGTAAAAATGTTTTCCCAATTTATTGCTTCCCTTCTAATCTTGTTTGCATTAGTTTTGTTTGTACAAAAACTTTTTAACTTGATATAATCAAAATTATCTATTTTGTGATTAATAATGATCTCTAGTTCATCTTTGGTTACAAATTCCTTCCTCCTCCATGAGTCTGAGAGGTAAACTATCCTTCTAATTTTTTTATAATATAGTTCTTTATATCTAGATCATGAAACCATTTTGACCTTATGTTGGTGTATGGTTTTAAGTATGGGTCAGTGCCTACTTTCTGCCATACTAGTTTCCAATTTTCCTAGCAATTTTTGTCAAATAGTGAATTCTTATCCCAAAAGGGGAGACTTTGGGTTTGTTAAACACTAGATTGCTATAGTCATTGGCTATTTTGTTCTGTGAACCTCACCTATTCACTGATTCACTGATCAACTAGTCTATTTCTTAGCCAACACCAAATGGTTTTGGTGACCACTGCTTTGTAATATAATTTTAGATCTGGTACAGCTAGGTCACCTTCATTTGATTTTTATTTTTTTATTTTTTCATTAATTCCCTTGAGATTCTTGACCTTTTGTTCTTCCAGATGAATTTTGTTGTTATTTTTTCTAGGTCAGTAAAATAGTTTCTTGGGAGTTTGATTGGTATAGCACTAAATAGATAGATTAGTTTAGGTAGTATTGCCATCTTTATTATATTTGCTTGATCTATCCAGGAGCTCTTGATATTTTTCCATTTGGTTAGATCTGACTTTATTTGTGTGGAAAGTGTTTTGTAGTTTTGCTCATATAGTTCCTGACTTTCCCTTTAGTAGATAGACTCCCAAATATTTTATCCTATCGACAGTTATTTTAAATGGAATTTCTCTTTGTATCTCTTGCTATTGGATTTTGTTAGTGACATATAAAAATGCTGATAATTTATGTGGATTTATTTTGTATCCTGCAACTTTGCTGAAGTTGTGAATTATTTCTAATAATTTTTTTAGTTGATTCTCTGAGGTTCTCTAAGTATACCATCATATCATCTGCAAAGAGTGATAATTTGGTTTCCCCTATTTTAATTCCTGCCTCAGTTTTCTCAACTGTACCTTGCAGCATTGTTGTGAATATCAAATGAAATATTTTTAAGCATTTAACACTGTGTCTGGCACCCAGTAAACACTTAACAAAGGCTCATTTTCTTTCCTTCCCTAACATTCTTTTTGTGCAGTGTTGTCAAACTTAAGTAGAAATGGGAGCTACTAAATTATCCATAAGAATCCCTGTGGGCCATATACTGACTTAGTTTTAAAATGTGAAGTTTTCTTATATTTTTATTTTGTTAAATATTTCCAAATTACATTTTAATCTGACTTGGGCCACACTTGGGAGTGTTGTGGGCCAAATGTGGTGCATGGGCCACATGTTTGATCCCTCTGTTGTAGTGCATCTTCTTGTTGGTCAGCTTTTGAATATTTGATAGATGTTTATAAGGAGGGTTTTTAACTTGGAATATCTAGTGTGTGGGATAACCTGATTTTCTGGGATGAATAGGGTTCTGTTTAATTAAAGAGTAAAGAATAATTTAAGCAAAGTACTCTAGCACTGAGTGGTATATATAAAATTTATGGCTATAAAACCATAACAAAAAGGGAAAAAAATTGTCAGCAGTAGAATGTTGGGAGGTAAAACAGTCTCCTAGTTAGGTCAGAAAAGCAGGAGCAGTGATACTTGCCTACACATGCTTCTGTCAATCCATTTAAGAATGTTCCATTGAATCTCAGACTTGAAAGGGACCTTCAAGGTCATGTAGTGCAACTGTTCACCCAATATAGGGTTCCTTTCAACAACACCCCTGACAGGTGGTCACTCAGTCTCTCAGTGAATTCTTTTAGCAGTATGTAGCTAAACTACTTATAGAAGCAGTCTAAGGGTTAGTAGTTTGGTTTTTTTGTTCTTGGGTTTTTTTTTTTTTTGTTTGTTTGTTTGTTTTTTTTTTTGGTCTTTTGGAAGTGTTGGCAATTTTTCTTTTTAAAAGATTTGATAAATAATTTCCCAGAGTATATAAAGTCCTGCAAGCAGGACATGAAAATTGAAACTAAAGTACGGTTTAAAGCTATCAAAACATTTTAAAACTGGAATTAATCTCTCTTTTTGTCTCTCTGTCTCTGTCTGTCTCTCTTTTCTCTCTTCCTTTCCCCCCCTCCTCTCATACACATACATCTCTTAATCAGTTTTTCCTAATGTCACTGATAAATACATATGTGTATTTTTCTCTGTGTATACATATGCACATACTAAATACATACACACAAACACGCACACATATGGTGCTAGTGATATAAGTGCTAGTAAAAGAATTAGAGACCTAAAGCTGGAAGATATTTTAGAAGCTAATTCCAACCCCCTCATTTCATAGATTAGGGCCCTGAGCCCTGGAATGGTGAGCTGCCTTGTGAATTTTACACATAAGGAAGCTAAGACTTATATTAGGAGATGTACCATGCTCACTGCTGGATGGCTACTTAGGAGAGCCAGGGCTGGACCCAAGTTACAGAAAGCAGAATTTCAGTTGTGAACTCCAGCATCACCTAATTCAGCCCTTTACCTGAAACATGAATTCCCCTTACTCTGTTCCTAACAAGTGATTATTCTGCATTTCAGTTTCAAGAAACATACATAGCATCTCCTGTCCCTCTTTGGGGACAGGAAGATTTCCTTTTATCTCTTTATGACTTCTATTGATTTGTCCTAAGCCTTTCCTTTGTGGATGAATAAACAAGATTAATTTGATTTCAATATGACAGCCTTTTAGAGATTTAAATATATTTATTGTGATTCTTTGGTATGATCTGGCTTGTCAGGGTCCTCCCCAAAATATGGTACCCAAGAACTGATCATGGTAGTCTAGTTATAGTCTGATTAGGACAGAGTATATGTCTTTCTCATTCTGATGTTATGCTTCTCTATTAATATATTATTAAAACCGTGTTATTAGGTACAATCTTAGATTAAATTAGCTTTTCTGTTTGCCACATCAATTACTAGATCTTTATTATATGGTCTTCCATGTATTATTATCTTGTATTTGTATAATTAATTTTTTAAACTAAGGGTAGGAGTTTGTATTTTATTAAATTTTATTTTATTAGACCTGGTCCATCATATTCTGTATAACTCCTCCCTGCCCTCCCCATTTGATAATGTGTCACCTATATTTTCATCCTTACCTGTTCTGCTATAACAGAATAGGGTCATGAGCATGACTGTTTGATGTTCCACTTGAGTCTCCATTCAAGTTGGCATTGATCCATTAACCAAAAGTCTTATGAGTCTTATTATTCTAACCCACCAAAGTTTACTATCGTCTAGCTTACATCTCTTCGTCTTATTCACAAGCATATTCCCAGAGACTTTGTCAAATGTCTTGTTGAAATCCTTTTTGTCTGCAGCATTTCCCTGATCAATTAGACTGTTAATGCAGCCAAAAAGGGAAAACCCATTCAAAGACCTCCCTAAACTCTTGACTTTCAGCCTAATGCTTTAAAAAATATATATTATCTTTTAATATATTTGTTTTCATTTTTTTTTTTTACCTTTTACCTGGTATTTTCTCAGGTTTTGGGTCTGTGGAGCTGTCCAGTTTTAAAAAAATCTAGCTTTTAAGTACCTTAAATTCAGAGATGACATGTATATTTAAAAAAAGTTTACCAAATCATTAATATAGATGTTTCCATGAATTTTTAAAGAAATCAATGAGCAGGCCTTTGATTTTGTCTGCATTAAAGCATTCCTCTACAGGGTTTAGGAAGTAGACATATGGAGCCAGGAAAGGGGAATGAGGGCCCCCTCCCCAGGCCAGGATGCTCAGGACCCTGGCATTACAGATCAGAACAAACATGCCCACAGTTAGCATCTTTAACAAACTTTGGGATACTGAGACTGCATGAAACAAAATGAGAACTCTGAAAATTAGGCCGCCCATCTTCCCCGTCCCCCGTGCACCTGTCTTTCCCATTTGTTGTCTCGGGTGTTGAGCTCAGAGGATTTTAAGGAGGGTCAGAAGGAGAGGCAGAATAGGGCCTTTGTGTTGGAGAGGGCAGTGCATTCTACAATTATCCCTTCTATATATCTCTAGGAGTGTCACCCTGCCATCTGGGAAATCCGCATAAAATTTCTGTCCCTCCCTTCGTCCTAGAGAAGAAGTCTGACTTTTTTTCTTTTATGGAGTGTTTATAATATTGTCCGTTTTGGATTAAGTATTTGGTCATAGGCTCATGTAGCTTCTGCAAAACTCCCCCCAAATTCCCACTTTACAGATGAGGAAACTGAGATGTAGCAAAACCTCGAGGGGGAAAGCTGGGATGCAGAAGGAAACCCGTAGTGGAAGCCGTAGTTGGGGACGCAGAGGACTTGGGTGCGTTTATTTAAGCGCCCGCGGTTCACCAGCGGGTTGTTGTTCAGTTGTTTGAATCGCGTCTGACTCTCGTGACCCCATTTGGGGCTTTCTTGGCAGAGACACTGCAGTGTGTTGGTCATTTGTGTCTGCAGCCCATTTTACAGATGAGGAAACTGAGGCAAGCAGGGTTCGGTGACTCGCGGGGGTGGGGGTGGGGCACCTGACTCTGGATCTGGCTCTATCCACGGCACCACCCAGCCCCTCCCTAGTTACCAGACACTGTGTGAGTGCTGGAGGTGGGGGATGGGGGAGGGGGAAAGCAAGGTGACGTAAGGCCCCTGCCCTCCCGCTGTGCCCTAGGGCCAGTCCCTCTCACTGTTCGGGCTTTCAGCTTCCTCCTCTGTAAAAGCGGAGGAAGATCCTCGCAGGCTCTCCCTGGGCCCGATGCCGGGAGGCCAGCGCTCGGTACCCTGGGAGGCCGAGCCTCCTTGCCTCTGGGAGGCGGGCAGGGGGGACGGCAGAGGGCCGGTTCCCGGAGGAGAGAGACCGAGGAGGGGGCGCTGGGTAAGGGGTACCTTCCCGCTGCCTTGTTGCGGGATCTCCGGACCGGAGCAGCCCCGAGGTCACCCCCACCGCCAGGGGGCAAACTCCAATAGAAACGGGACACATCCGTTCATAAAAATTGCGACCAAATTAAAAAAAAAAAAAAGAACCGCCGCCACCTGCACGGACTGAGTTTTAAAACGCAGCGTTGTTCCTGGTTGCCCATCGTTCTTCTGTTAAAGATCTCCCAGGTGCATTTTACTCCAGCCTAGGCGGCCCTCGAGAGTGCTGGGGGCCGCACGCGCGTTTGCCGCCTCTTCTCTGGCCTAACCTGTGGTCCGGAAGGAGACTCTGCCCCCGCCCCCCCAACGGGCCCGACAAGTAACGTTCTTCTTTTCCCTGGGGACGCCAGGAAGGGGGGAACCCGCCACCTTCCGGGGGCCAGGGCCTCCTTTTGGGCAGTTAGCAAGGAGAATCCTGGCACTGAGCTTGGACGGCTTCCCCTGACTGCTTCTCCTTTTCCCATCCGGGCATCAGAAGCCCCAATGCTCGGGTAAATGGCGTTGGAAGGACCCTCCTTTCCCCAAGTCATTTCTTCTACAAGGAAGAGATCCCAACCCCTCCAGCCTGTCCCTCTGTTCCTTTATGTTGATCACATCCTGGCCACTCTCCCCTCCTCAGCTTCCTTTCTAAGATGGGGTCCCCAGAACCGCGCAGAATAATCCAGATAGAATGTGGCTGGGGCAGGGGTCAGCAGGCCCGGAGCTCTGGGTGCTGCTCCTCCCTAATGCAGCTTTTTTTTTAAACTGCAATATTACACTTGCATTGGGCTTTCGCCATGCATTAGAATTCCCATCGCATTTTCAGATGAATTGCTGTCTTGTCAAACTTCCCCCATTGTGTACTAGGGAAGCTTTTGTAGTTACAGATAGTGACACGGCTCCTTCCTATTAATGCTCTGGAGGCTTCATCGCCTTGCTTTGTAAAAATAGGCATTTTATAGGCATCTTACTGAGGCACGGGTTGAGTGAATAAACAAATACCATGATAATTCTGTGGCAAATCCTGGAAGAGAACACTTCCTCTTTCTCGTGGCTCCCTGCTCCAGGCAATTTTGCTTTTTTAGGTAGTAGTTTGTTAGGTTGATGGAGGAGATCATGAAAGTCAAGTGTGGTGGGCTTTGTGAGATAGGAGACTAAAATGTTTAACATATATTGGATTACATGCTATCTAGGGCAGGGGATGAGGGAAATGAGGGGAAAATTGGAACATTTTTTGTTCCAATTTTGAAAATTTAAAAAAATCTTTAATAAAAAAAGAGATGAGGATAAAGGTAGAGACTGGTCCTAAAATTTCATCATAGGAGCCTCCCTTTACCAATATAGAATGTCACCTTCTCTTACATACTTCAAAAGTTGGCCAGGGCATGGAGTGATCAAGTTATTTGTCCAGGATCACCCAGCGTGCATGTGTCCAATACAGGGCCTAAATCTATTTCTTCCTAACTTTAAAAGCAACTTTCATCTACTACTCTATTATGACTCTCAAGATATTCAAGACACAATCTATGACCCTCAAAGTGATTTGATGTACTTTTGAAGGCTATAAATAAAGGGAGGTCTGTGTAAATGAAGTTGGAAAATTATATATTCACCTTAAATTCTCTTCTTTTACTTTCTTAAAAACTGATAATTTCCAAAGTGAAACACGGATCTAAGTATCCTGTCACAAGGCAATAAAGAAATGTAACTTAGAGAAGCTGTTTTATCAGAGGTACTTGAAAAATGATGGAAGAATAATTTAAACATTTCTTGGGGATTGAGGTACAAGGAATAACAGTCCTAGAAAGATTGATTTGTGGGAAGGAAATTCATAGTTCTAGCCAAAAGTAAAAATTTATTATTTACTGAAAAAAATTAAATAAAAGAGAACATCTCTTTGCAGCTCTGCCCTTTCTTATTGGGAAGGCAGTTAGATAATGTGGAAAGAGTATTGGGTTCAAGTGGCCACTACCTCTGTGATTTGAGGGCCAGTCACTTAAGTTTTCCAAGCTCCAGTATCTCCAAGATACCTACAACCTCTGAAACTATAATCCAGTGATCTTAGAAGTGACCTGCTCTTGAGAACAAAAAAAATTTGTAAATTATATTAAGACACAGATTGATAATTCATTCACATATTAAATGGGTGCTTTAATGAGCTTTATCAAACATTATTAAGATTAATTAAGTATTAATTCAGGACATATTTGCTAATCTGGTATATTTGGGATCAAGTAGGATGAATAAAAAAGCTTAAAGCCACCCTCAAGAATTTAGTAGGTGAGAAAAGGCCTGACCACAAGTCACCATGATATTGGGAAGTATGTTATTATTATAAGGGTAAATAGCCTTTTATGTGAGTTTAGCTAATGGCAAGATTATTTTTAGAGGTGAAGCTTCTTTAGAAGTAGCATTTGAATCAGGTTTGAAGGATCTTTAATAGTTAAAGATGAAAAGGGAGGGCATGCTAGGGGGAGGAAAAAGTATGAACAAAAGTACAGAAGCAGCAAGGCAGAAGATTAGAGACTGACAAATGAATGGTCCAGTTTGACTGCAGCATATCCTACTTGTAGGGAAGTATTAGAAGATAAAGCAGATAGGTGTTCCAGACAGCTTCTTTCTGGAAGCAAGAAAAAAATGTGCTGGGAGGAAAGAGGAGGAGAAGAGTGCCTTTTCCTGGTTTCCTTCAGCGCATGCTGTTGGCCCCATGAAGGCCAAGTCCTCTGGGTGTTGTGGAGTGGTGATCAGAGGAAGCTTGTGGATTGTTTCCTTCTTGAAATCAGAAAAGTTCTTCTGGGACCAATGATAAAAGATCCTGAACAACAGACAGCACCAGCAGGTCAGGAACGTGGAGACCTATTGTAATACTCCACCACTTCCCATCACTTGGTGTCCATCACATCTGTCCCAAGGGCTCTATACAGGTGTCAGGGGTTATTATGATTAATGGGATCACAGAGTCTCTAACTAGAAATGACCTAATGGTGACTGGCCAACCTCTTCACCTTACAGGTGAGGAAACCATAGCCTAACTATGGGTTGAGGGTAACCCAAAGTCCTCATATGGCAAACTCAAGTCCTAAAAATTCGAAGACTGAGTTTTTTTTCTACTATACCAAGCTGGCTTCTGGAATAGAGAGAATTTAGTTTTTCATTTAGAAAGCCTGTGAATGCTTTGAGATCAGGTACTATTTGTTTTCTTGCCCTTCTTTGCATTAGCTGGCGTTTAATAAGTGTTGGTTGACTGACAGCATGACTTTAATTTACCAACAACTCCACTTTACTTTTTGTTTGTTAGTTCAACTTGAGAAGGCGAGGGAAAGTACAGCTATCCCTTCCACATCACAGAGGTTAGGCCCCTTCCCACATCCCCTAGTGATCTGGAAAATATATTAAAATTTTTTTGGCCCTCTCTTGATACCAGAAAAGAAGTCTCATTTTTTTTCTTTTTTTCCCATTTAATTTCTTATGTTGAGCTGTGTTATATTGAAGTCATGATGGGGAAAATCACAAATTGGAAGGGATAACTGTAATTTTAAAGTCATTTTTGACTTTATCATACCCCTTCCTTTTATAATCATTTTTTTTTATTTTTGTAGTTTTTGGTTATTTCAGTGACAAAATATGATAGTAATCCCTTGGATTTAAAGGGACCAGTTTGGCATAATGGAATGGATACTCTACCAAGAGCCCCTTCCAGCCCTCCATCTGTGAAGTATGTGAACCAGAAGGCTTGTGGTCTAGTCACACATCAGCTACTAAGTTGATGTCAGATTTCTCCCACCTAGAGAAGATTCTGGGAATCAAGGTATAATTTAGGGACTGGGAAAGGTAATAGTTTTGTCCTAGATCTTCAGAAAAATCTGTTTTTTTGTTTTTTTGTTTTGTTTTTTGGAGTATATGCTAAGTCTGCAATTTAGTTAACCTGTGCTTGCCTGAGTGAGAATATTTCTGCATTCCTTCTCTCCTCCACCCCTTTCTTCCTCCTAAACAAAAATCTAAAATTTTCAAGGTCCTAAGCGATCAAAACCAGCTTTTAAAGTAAGGCACCTAAGTGTGAGATACCAATAAAAGGCTTTAGTACTAACAGGAGAAAATATGGATCAAAAATTTTCTGGAGCAGGGGAAACAACTTATAAAATCCCGAATTGATTCTGGAAATGAATGGTTAAATTGTCCCAGGTGCTTTGACTGATCGGAAGAGTTAATGTTGACCAGAGAGCAGATGATCAGCCAGGAAGTAATGCACTGTGATAATGTAATACAATATTTTAATGAATGAGCCGAAGGGGAACATCTCCCGTTGTGGTACAGCCACGAGGCACTCTGGCTCACAGGGGGTCAGTGGTGCGATGTCCAGGCCGGTCACATGGCCTCAAAATTGGAAAGGATAATTAGAGACTTACAGTGTTCTATATTCCCATGGGTTCCTTTTTGTCTGGTTGCTTCCCTCCTGCCGACCTATCAGCTGATGACCGTGACTCTATTCAGTAAGTTTTGACACAAGGAGCACGAATGTTTTTCATTGCGACTACAGACAAAATTGCTAGTGATTGGTTTAAGGTGTGGATTATAAAAGCTAGGGGAAGATGGGCTGTGCATATAGTGAAATAATAGCTTTTGTGCATTTTGGTTTTCTGTAAGGAAAGTAGGATACTTTGTGTGGTGTGTGTGTGTGTGTGTGTGTGTGTGTATTTGTGTATCTTTTTAGCTTAGTAGATTACTGCATTTTTGAGCTTTCTGCTTTCTTTTCTGACAGCATAAAGATATGGAGAGTCTGGAAAAAATATACGTTTTATTTGGATACATATAAATCCTTAGTTTACTCTGAATTTGATCATTTGTGGTTTTCTTCCTTTTGTCTTTTTTTTTTTTTTAATTTTCCTAAATAGAATACTGGAACTTGGAATATTTCTTTCCCCACCCCCCCTTGCCCCTGCCTTTTTTTTCTGCCCATTAGACGCTGGCTCAGGCTCAGGCTCAGGCTCTGTTCTGTTCTTTTTCTGGCTTTGTCTCTAATAGGAATTATATAAATGACAAGTTGAAAAAATAAGTGGTCAAAAGTTTCATTGGTCCAGATTGTGATAAAAATTGAACAGATACGCTATGTATTGAACACATTCACCGTGAATAGTTTTTAAAAAATGAGTTCATTTTCTTTCCATGAAATTGTACAAATCCATACAGTTAAGTGTTGTTAGACTATGCAGACCTCAAATTTTCTTTGGAATTAGGAAGTAGACCGGGTAGTTTCTGTGCCCAGTGTTGGAATCATATTTATTGCTGGATATTTGTACCATGCCTCACATTTGATAGTTGTCACTCTCTCCTAGAAGCTCTGTGGTACATTTTCACTGGACAATTTCCTTCTGTGGGCACGGGGGACATTTCTCAGAATTTCCTCACTTTCCTCATGGCAGATGCTTTTTGCTCACTTCCGATTTTTACATTGGAGTCTGATCCTGGTCTTCCCAGTTCAAGCCTTTTCTCACTCAGTCCACCTGCCTGTACTCAGGGATTAATGAGTGACTTCTTCCATGA
The DNA here is from genome assembly GCF_016432865.1 of Antechinus flavipes. Lineage (NCBI taxonomy): Eukaryota > Metazoa > Chordata > Mammalia > Dasyuromorphia > Dasyuridae > Antechinus > Antechinus flavipes. Next base: position 138,110,801 of record NC_067399.1, read on the forward strand.
GCTCTTCACCTGTATATACAGCCACAAACCTGGAAGACGGTCCCTGAGAATCTCTCTGGCTTGAGCTCTTAGGACTTAGTTCACTGTCTCTGTCTGTCTTTCCCTCTCTTCCCCATTCTTTTCTCCTTTTCCCTCTTTTTTTCCTTTAAGCCTTCCTCTCTCTTGCCCTCTGCTCTCCCCCTCATTTCTGTTCTTCCTCTTTCCTTTACATCTCTCTGCTGTCTCATCATTTAAGATGGTAATAGATCCAGAATCTTAAAGGATTTGAGAAGCCATCCATGTGACAACCCTGAGGCCCAGGGATCCTAGAGAGGAGTATTTTCAGTTTTTCTTTGTATTCCCGATGATCAGTTTGTAGTGGGAACTTCAATGATTAATGGCATCTTGTGTGAAGTCATAAAGATGGAGTCAGAGGCAGAGTTTGAAACCAGGGCCTGTGACTGCAAATTCAGTGTTCTTCCCTACTTGTTTGGACCTGTGGTTCCATCAGTGACAAAACTTTGTAATTTTTCTACAGTCACTAGCTGATATATATATGACTTGGTCCATGGTCAATAGCTGATATGTACATATATGTGTGTAAATATATGTATGTATGACTTGGCCCATAGTCAGTAGCTGGTGTGTATGTGTATGTTAGGTCATACTGATCCCAAGACCAGCTTTCTCTTCATTACTCTTGGTCATGTTCTTCTTTGCCCTTTGTTCTTAAAGATGATCATGACATCAGGGAGGTGATGCCATGATGTACAAGTGAATTAGATTTGAGGGAAGGAAGAAGGAAGGGCTGGGCAAGGTCACCTGCCTCACTTTCTGCTCCGGAACCATCTGGGACCAGTGGCCAGATGTAGATCAGAATGCTCTGGAGGAAATGGGGGACCATGCCCTTTTTAAGTTAGTCTTCAGCAGGTCCCATTTTGGCGGATACTAGATCTATTCAGTAATTAAGGTGTGGTTAAAAAAAAGAAATGCAGCACAGAATGACTTTTTTTTTTTTTTAACTTAATCAAAAACAAACAAACAAACAAAATGGTAATCAATTTGGGAAGGAAAGACCCTAAAAATTTCTGGCCAAAACAGAAATATTGCTGTTTACCAGCATTCTGGGCTAAACGGGGAGAACAAAGGCCAAGTAAACTTGGGCTGAGACTTTTTGTTGGCCAGTTAAGGAGAGCTAAAGTGACTTGAGTTTAAGGGAGAGTCCTTAAGAAAGAAATCTAGCCCAAGAACTCCTAAAATATTGAGATAAGAAGGAACGGAGGAATGAGGGAAAGAAGGAAAAAAAGGAGAGAAGAAAGGGTGTCTCTAAATGAGTCTAGATTTCCCTCTATAGTTGTCTATATTGATGGAAAAAAAAATTGATGTGTGTTTAATATTCTAGACACATGTCTTGTGATATATATGTATATATGTATATATATATATTCATATGTAAAACAGGAGGCATATAATATATCTACATATTATTTTGATAGTCTTTCTAAGCCAGGAGTTCTTAACCTAGGAATATGTGTTGAATGTGTGTGTTTGTACACACATGCACATGTAGATGTATATTTGCCACATGTATGCATATGTGCAATACATATATGTATGTATATATGCACACAATATATCTATATGTATAGACATTTAAATATATATCTCCAATGGATCATGGCACTTTTCCATCTGATTTGCTGCTGAAACCTTTTTGTATTGTTTCCTTGATTATGCTGAAAACTACTTGAACAGGACTGTCTTTTTCTCTAGCGCTTAGCATATCTTATTTTGCAAATAATAAACACTTAATAAATGCTTCCTTTATGTCATAGGATCATAAATTGAAGACTGGCAGGGATGTTATCGAATCCAAGCTACCATTTTACAAAGGAAGAAACTGAGATTTGGAAAGTATATACTGCCCTATTCTTGAAATTATTTCATTTTTAAGTTTTTATTTATTTTATCCGGAATTAAATAAAACAAGTATGTCCATAATTTAGTAGAATAGGAAAAAAATGATTGTACATGAAACTGCAAATCTATTATGTACAACTTGATATAGTTAGATAATAGAGTGATCATGGCACTTTGTTTTTCTTCTGTCCCCTGTCCCTTCTCCCAGAGATGGCTACAATTAAGCAAAATATGTGTGTATATTATATATAAAATAAATCTATGAATACTCCTATTTATTAAAAGCTATTTCAATTAAAAGCTTATGTTCCATTGATAGGTCACCTTGGAACCATATTAAATCTAAATAGAAGGAAGACTGACTTCTGAAAAATGTAACTTTCATCATGACATTCTTACATAGAAATATTCATTATCTCTGATTAGGAATAGTGCTCTGAGGTTTTAGAAATGGTGAGATTAAAAAGGGAAAGAATAGATTTGTGAGAAGACAAAAAAGGAAGAATTGCCTGGGTTTTTAAGGCTGATTGCCTATAATTGAGGAAAGAGAAAAGAATGTTTTTGAATCCGCTGGGAGCATGTATCATTTCAGAAGCAGGGATGTTGCCATGGGAGTTGGTCTTGCAGAGACTACTTTTTAATTCATTTGGACACATGCTGAGTTTGTGCAGACAGCAGGACATTCAGGTGCCCAGTGGCTGGTGGAAATGTGGACTTGGAATTCCATGAAGATGTCAGAATTGAGGATGAATATTTGTTATTCAGCATATTAAAGTTGATTTGAAAATAAGAGCTTGGAAAGCAGTTGAAGGAAGAGAGTATGAAGTAGTAACCAAAAACTACAACCCTAAAACAAATCATTTACACTCTATAGCAAGCAGCTTAATTGTATCTTTTTATTTTATTTTATGATGTCCCATAAAAGATATAGAGTTCTTTAAATCATGGCATTGACAGTTATTGGCCCCAGCTGTGTTTTCATTTTCCTGAGCCTCAGTATCCTCCTTTGAAACATGGAGATAATATTACTTGTAGTTCCCAGCTCAGAGTTGTTTGGTAAAAGCCTTTTGTAGACTACAAAGCACTAGGAAAATAAGATATTATTCCCCTTTGTACAAAGCGTGCCCTCTAGCCAGAGCTTTTTTTTTTTTTTTTTGCAGCCTGATACTCTACCCTTGGCTTAACCCTAGTTGTACTTTGTTTCAGGGACCATTTCCAAGACCATTGACTGTTCCTTTCTCTTGGTAGCTGGTACTGGGCTACTGGGAAATAGTGGCTACTATTTCCAACAATGGCTACCAACCACAATGGATGGTGGTTTTGGGAAATTAATCCCGTGTTTGCAGAGGGTTCTGTCTGGTTAAAAAGTTTCTTAAGATGTATGGGTTTTGTGGCTGAAGAATCTTGGACATTGCTGCTCTTTCTCTCCGCGTGCAATTAACAGTGAATTGGGGATTCTTTTGTCGAGTCTTAAAATGGCCTAAGAGGATTGCCCTTATGGGAACCTCACTAGGATACTTATTGGTAAGCTTGTTTCATGTGCAGTCTGTTGCTGGACAATCAGTTTAGTTTTAAAAAATATATTGTGGCTGATTTTCCCACTTACATTGAGGAGAAGGAGGAGACGATACCACTGATAGCCTTTATTGGGAAGATTTAAGATTGAAGATTCATCTTAAATCAGTGGAGCATATAAGCTCCTGCAGATCCAACCAAGCTTGGAAATATGTTGAATATCTGCCAGTAACTGTTAACCAAAGACCAACTTAGACAAGTTCAGAAGGATTCCTCACCAGAGGAACTGACTGTTAGATGATTAAAAAAAAAAAAATTGTTGTTTTTTGTTTTAGTCATACCTATTTATGAAGACTATTTTCTAAGGTGCAGAAGGTCTATCTTAGAAATAATAAAATGTTTACATGTTTATATATTTACATATGTTTTTAAGGAAGCCAAGCCTTTTCCTGTCAGCTGAGGTCACATTTGAAACAGGAGGAGAAAACTTTATATTCATGAGTGTCAGAAGTAGTTTTCTGGAGGTGGTAAATGTTTTATTATTCTTATTATTGAGTTGTGCCCTACTCTCCACGATCCCATTTGGGATTTTCTTGGCAAAGATACAGAAGTGATTTGCCATTTCCTTCTCCTGCAGTTCTGCTGTTGAAGAAACTGAGCCAAATAGGGTTAAGTGACATCCCATAACCAATAAGTGTCGGGGTCAGATTTGAACTCGGGTTTCCCTGATTTGGGCTCAGTGTTCTGTCTCCTTTGCTTCCTAGCTTCTTAGTGAGTGAGATTTCTAAAGGTGTACGGCCTTATCTAAATCCGAAATAGGATCAGAACGTTAGAACAGGAAGAAAGCTTGGAGATCATTCAGTTGAGCCAACTCATTTTACACTTGAAGGAACTGAGGCCCAGAGAGGTGACTTACCTGTTGTTAACTGCCTATTATCACCTAGTTAGCAGGTAACTGGGCAGGGATTTGGATCCAGGTGCTTTGGCACAGATCCATCATTCCCTACTGCTAAGATGCTTTCAAATGTCCACATGGATCTCATTGTAAACTTCTTTTGCTTCCTGATTTTCCCTCTATGGGGCATGAATAACTAACGCTCCTGCTTTGATCATTATGCTCAGCACATATAACCAGACACTTGTTTAGGTGCGAGGGGGATTCATTTTGGCATTTTTCATAATTGCTAATGAGAATTCAATTCAAGCACTTCTTGAGTGCTTGCTATGTACAGATCACTTCTGAGGGCACAGAATTTAAAATTAGTAGGTGTAATGGGCTGAGGCGCCTCAGCCCATTACAAGTAGGAATTTCATAGATCTTCATTTTGCAGTTGAGAAAACCGAGGAAAAGAGAGGTATATGACTGCTCATAATAATAAGGTTTGCAAAGTTTTTTACATACATTGTCTCATTTGATCCTTTCAATAACTGTTGCAAGGTATGTGCTCCTATTATGTCCACTTTACAGATGGGGAAACTGAGGTTCAGGGCAGCTTGCTCAAGTGTCTGAAGCAGGATTTGAAAAAATATGGTGATATTTTCTGACTGCCAAGTCTAGCATTCTGTCCACCTAGCTGCTCCACACAAGTCAGGTTAGCACTCCTATCGGTTGCTTTTCTCACTGTACCACTCTCTGCCTACAGTTGTACCCTGGCCACTGCCGGATAAACACTGACTTCCTATTTCATAATTCTTATAGATTGTCCTAGTCAGTTAACTCTTTGCTGATCCCTGTGCAGTGATGGGGTGGTAGGTGTAGCATTGGGGGATTTCCCAGGTGTATGCTCCCTGTGGCAGTTGAGCTGTTGGCTCTGGAGAGTTGACACCCTGGCTGCCGCACCCCTGCCGTCTGTTCCACCTGTACCTGCATACAGCTGTGTGAAAATCTTCCTTGAAGGATCACCTAAGGGGGCAGCTGGGTGGCGCAGTGGACAGAGCACCAGCCCTGAAGTCAGGAGGAGCTGAGTTCAAGTGTGACCTCAGACACTTTAACATGTCCTGGCTGTATGACCCTGGGCAAGTCACTTAACCCCAATTGCCTCTGCAAAACAAATAAAACCACCTAAGACCCAGGACTTTCCTTCTGCTGCTTTCCCCATGAACACCTTCTCTCCCTTCTTCCGGTGCATTTTCTGTCTCTTGTTTCTCCCTTGGCTCGGTGGCCTTGTTCATTTGCTGCAGTAAGAGTTGGGATGACTGGGCCCTGGATGTTGACCAGAGCGTTGGTCCTGCAGATCTAGCAATTTAATAACAGACTGGATGTGGAGGGTCCTGGTCTGGGTTGTTGATGACCCAGTGGCACTGCCAACTGTGACTGGAAGGAACCAACCTGAGTAGGGGGTTAGCCTGCCGTGATGCAAACTGGGATTCCACTCGGTTCACGAATAGTAAATTGGACTTGTGTCCTTATGCAGTTGGGAGCAAACTTCTCTGAGTGTACAAAATGTGTATATACTCACACATACGTATACAGCATATTGTAGGCATGGGGTGAAACACTACCCATGTGCATGTGCACAGTGCACCCCCACATGCAACAGCCAAGCACGTGCGCACACACGTATGTTTGAGGGATGGATATTACATGCATGACACATGCCATGCAAACGGCGCACAATGTAGCATTTATGCACAAATGGTATATATGTGTATGCATGTGTCCATGTGTGCACAGTATGTATCCATGCATGTGTGGGGTGTACAATGTGCATATACATACAATACAAACATATACACACAGGGTATATCTATGTTATGCATTATGTCCATGTGTGTGTAAATGCACATGTAGACATACCGTACATGCATGCATTTCATGCATTTGTGTTTATAAATTTTCTATAAATATGTGTAGAATATAATTTATACCATGTCTAGCACACACCCATATACATCCCTACAAATATACACATACATGCATGTGTGTGCATACTCTGTACATACTTACTTGTATTTGTAATGGGAGGAAGAGGAATAGCAAAGGATAAAGAGATACTCAGTGGGATGTGGAAGGTTTTATCTAAAGTATCTAAAGGGGAAGAGAAATAAAGGAGACTCTGTAGATGTGGGTTTACATTTAATGGAGACAGGAAGTCAAGTTGGATAAGATTAGGGAGAGAGATAAAATCCATTAAGGAATGCCAGCCAAGAAGCCACTGCTTACTCTGGGAAATGAGGATATAATGGGAGAAATGGGAAGGGCATTGAATAATTGGTAGATCGCTCTCCTTTCTCCTCAACCCTATAAGTATCTTCAGGTTTGAAATACAAGTATTCCTTCCTGTTAAGGGCTTATACTTTTAGGTCTTTAATACTTCAGCAGGCTCTAATCAGAAGAATAGTAGCTAAATATAATTATTGTATACATATATAATATATTATATATGCAATTAAATATATATATATATATATACATATATATATATAACCATAATAATATTTATGGAGAGCTTTTACAATGCTTATTACCTTATTTGATTGATGCTCACAACAACTCTGGGAGGTGAGGTATATATATATACACATGAGGAAACTGAGGCAGAGAGAAATTACTTCACACAGCTAATAAGTGGCTGAAGTTCAGGTCTCTCTGTCTCCAAGTCCAGGGCTGAACCTATAAGAAAGACTAAATTCTCAGGGAAGTTCAACAAAGATCTAGAAAGAGGACAGGGGCATTGCTAAGGGTGAAAGCACTCCAGAAGACCAGCCTTCATCTGTTTGATGGTATTAGCACAGTTGCTATAGATTTTGAATAGCAGCTGTAGAAATAGCCTTAGATATGGAAATTAGTCACAGCTGTCTGACTGTAGAATGGGGAGCATTCAGACATTGTTGGCTGCCAGGTGACTGGCAGGTGGGTGACCATTTGTTGGCCATGCTGTCTCTGGCATTCGTGATTTAGGGACTGCTGGGACTAAATACCCTTTGTAATTCTAAGAAGCTTAAGCACTTTTCTCCTAGACTTGTTTCTCAGCACTCTGCTCTAGTCTCACCTTCCTGGTTACAGCCTTCTAGTTTCTCCTATGAAACAATCTTTCCTTAAGGGTTTTTAACGACCCCCCCAGTTCCCACCAGGGATAGTTTTGTCCCCCATGCTCTTCTCTCTGTACTGTGATGCTGGGTGATCATTGCTTAACCTGACCTCTGCTGGTATAAGGGCTTGGGCTTGAGTTGCTTTTGGGATTGTCCAATAGCCCTTTCCATTCTCTCCTTGCAAAAGGCATGAAGTCCTGGGTTCCCTTGAAAATGAAAGATTTGAGGGGCACCTAGGTAAGTGCAATGGATAGAGCACCAGCCAAGAAGTCAGGAGGACCTGAGTTCAAATCTGACCTTAGACACGGAACACTTCCTGGCTGTGTGACCCTGGGCAAGTCACTTAGTCCCAACTGCCTCAGCAAAGAAAAAGAAAAAGAAGAAAGACTTGACTGTTTTCTAAAGACATAAATCATGCATTTATTCAGATCCCCAGCTAAGAATTCTGGACACTGGTGAAAGTTTAGTTGGGCATTCAGGAAGGGTGCCCTAAAGGTATCACACTTTTTCATGATTGATGTAGTTTGAACACACATGAGAATTGGGGAAACTAAGGAACCTGGAATCCAGGGTATTTAAAGAGGGAAGAAGTTAGGGTGAAAAAAAAAAGGCTGAATTAGGTATTGAACATATTGTGAGAGGGTGATCTGAAGATCCCCTGATGAAGAATAAAGGTCTGGCTAGGATCCAGATAGTGAGGGATTAGCCCTTTAAAATTAGTCCGCAGCTACCTTTCCAGATTTATTACACATTAGTCCCCTTCCCATACACTGTGGTCCATTCATCCTGGCTCCCTTGAATTAATCTTCACACAAACAACTTTATTTCCCTTCTCCCTTGCATAGGCTCTGATACCTTATGTCTGGAAAGCTCTCTCTCCTTATTTCTGACTCTTAGAATTGCTTGTTTTCTTCTAACCCACACTTGATTCCCACCTCCCGCAGGAAACATTTCCAAGTTCTCTCATCCCCAGAAGTTGGTCTTCCCTACAGAAATTCCCTTAGTGTTTGTGTGTTTTGTATTATATAAATGATGTGTATATCTTTCTGTGTACGTGTTGCTGTGCTCCCCAATAAAAAGATGTACCTACTGTTTCCCTGGTGCCTTAGACTTGATTGATGTGATATGGCAGTGGTGGCTGCTAAGGTGGTGTGAGGACACAGGGATTGTGCTAATTTACCTCCTGGCCCAGTGTGTTGTGGGGCCGGAGGGGAACACTGCCTTAAAGAGGGTGCCCAGAACCGTGGGTGTTCAGGGGGGAAAACAAACCCAAAACTATGCTCCAGTAAGTCTGAGAAGATGGAAAGAATGTAAGAGGAAGCAACCTAGAAAAATTCAATCATAAAATTGAGTTAATTATTGTGGGATACTAGCCTGAGAAGTCATCCTGGACCACCCGCCCTGCTGGGCCACCATTCTGAACTAACCGCAGGTGTTCTGCCAACCTGGTACAGGTGCAGTCACCCCAGGAGGAAGGCCATCTTCTGGGGATAGTAGAAACAAATGAGGATTTGGAACAAATAATCTGGATTTGAATCCCACTCCTTGTATGATTGTGCAGGCTGTTTGTTCATTCTCAAAAATCTGTAAAAATAAATATGGTTTGGGGAAACTCCAAATCTATAACTTCAAGTTTTACAGTACTGTCTTGGGCTCTTGTCCATGATCCCACAACTCAGCCACTGTGGACAGAGATAGGGCTTGAGCTCAGGTCCTCCTAAGGCTGTCCTCTATCCATTTTAGCCAGAGGAAGATGAGAGTTGGTGGATAATTATAATTATGGAACCATTACTCAAGTTCATTCTTTAGAACAGGTGGGGGGCGGGATTTGGAGCAGCTGCTGGGATTGTAGTGAGATTCATAGCTGTTTGCCACAGGGGCTCCAACTAATCCTTCCAGATTATGAACAGGTGCTTTGCTAGGCAATTGATAGAGAAGCCATTATGTAGCTGAATTAAGAATAGTAATGACAAAAATAATTTACTTTTAATGCTAGGGAAGGGGAGGGAAAGTCCCTGTATAGAATAAATTACCTGAAATGTTGCAAATCTCAGTTTTGGGGACTAATGGAAGTTCACTCTGAATTAGTTTCTAGTTTTATTTATTTATTTTTTTAGATGCCTTTACCCCCTTGTTACTTTAAATTCTACTTCCCAACAAAATTGCAGCCCACACATCTAGGGAAAGGAAAGGGGAACACAAGAGGGCTGAAACTCACAATTTCTCTCTGGTACCCTGAAGCTGCCTGTTATCCATTAGTTGGGTCTGCTTGTCTCTCAATTCTTCAGACTTTTTAGTTTTAGTTTTTTTTTTTTTTTTTTTCAGTCGGGGGGGGGGGGGAAGGGAGAAGGAGGTAGGTGTGTTCCTGCCTGGTTCAGACTTATCTAAACAAATGCTCATTTGCAAATTACTAAGGCTTAGAATTGCCCCACCTGATCTTCCAATGATTACAATAAAGTAAATCAGGTCTATAGTTTTTCAATCATTTCAAATAAAAGATTGAAATTTCCAAGTGATAAAACTGTTACTTAATTTCTCCTTGGGAAGTAGTTTATCAACTCCCTTCTCCCCCGTGCCTTACAGGCAGGACCCAAACAGCCTAAAACAGTCCTTCCATTGCCCATTCTATTCCCTGCTCCCCCCTTGCTCCACCCCCTTGAGGGTCCGGGCCAGGCTCCAAATGGTTAATCCGAATGCTTGTGAGGTCATGTGTGACTTCACCACCATTTAGACATTTGAACCAGGTCTCTCCTAGGGAAGTTGTTCAAAAAAGGAGGTTGCCGAGTGGGGTGGGGGGTGGGGATGGGCGGAGGGGTGGGTCCTGGTTCCACTTCTTTCAAGTCCTTATCCCTAGGCCCCCGAGGGATACTGGGGCATTCTGGGAAAATGTCAGGAGGGAGCCCTCGGCTGGCGTGGGCTCCTGCAGCAGCGGCGGCCGCGGGGAGAGCCCCCGAGGAAGAGCCCTAGGCGGAGATAAGAAAGTTTGGGAGCCCGGCGATGGGAGAATGCTGCTCCTGTTTGTGGCAGGGTGCTGGACCCGCTGTCTGGTGACGGAGGTAACTGCAGTTCGGTCTGTCCGCGCAGTCTTGCACGGGTGTACGGGACGATCCCTTTCTCCCGCCCGAGTTGTAAAAAACGACTGAGAAGCGTCCTGGGGAGGAACTTGAGGATCCAAAGATTTCATCTTGGAGGCTAGAGTTACTGAGAATAAAGAATGGCTGTTTTTAGGAAACTGCTCCAGGGCTGAGCGGGTGGAGGGTTTATTTTGGGTTAGTGTTGGTGGAGAAAAGAAGGTGGAGGGAAGGATTCTTTGGGGCTGAGCATTTTTAGCTTCTGAAAAAGTTTGCATCTCTTTTCGGGGACGCGGGTAATTTTGTGGATCCCCAGGGGCGGCCGCCCCTCTCCGCCCGTGGGGTGCGGGCTGGTCGGGCGGACCCGCTCACTCGGCTCCGGGCTGCCTCAGACTCACTCTGCTTCCCTTTGCACTCCTCCTGCCGTGGAAGTGCCGCATTTAGATCATTCATAGCGGAGTCTGATCTTTTTGAAGCCACTTTAAAAGATGGGAATGTAGTATTTCAAAGAGGAGTCAGTCATGGAAAAAGGAGGAAAGCACGAGGAGCTGGATGGCCAGCAAAGGGGCGTTGGGATTTCCTTTGAACTTGGGGAAGATCTCTCAATTAAGTTTCAGGTTCAGAAAGACAGGCGCGTGGTAGGTACTAGACCTAGATCTAGGGGGGTTAGAAGAAGGGGGATTCTTGGGACTCGGTTCTTTCTTGAAGCTCCAGAAGCACCTTACTCTTACAGATCTCCACATGGTTCAGGATCTGAAAGTTACCATCAACTCAAATGCATTGCCTCCTGCAGGAGTAAGAAAGATGAATTTTCTTTTAATTAGGCTTCAGTATTACCTCTCGGGAGCAGTTACTTATTGTGCTTGTCTATTTTTCTGAATTTTTAATTGAATATTATGTTATCGTACTAGTAAGTATGACCATATATGAGTACATTGGAAGGTGCATACCTAAAATGTCAGGTTTTTAAAAGTTAGGAAACTACTCACTTTTGGAAAGATGCCCTTGCATTAAAGGTCAGGAGAATATTTAGTGGAATACAAATAGTTATACCTTAATGTCCTTTAGGACCCGTTTCAGTGAAGTTGCTAAGGTTCAAAATATAATTTTAGAACTTTAAAAAACCTTATTGGTTTTGTTATCAGAAATAAGCACTTAAGAGGAACTTTTTGCCCTGATTAAACTTAATGGATAAATAAAATGTTTGCATTTCTAAAGTATGTTTGAATTTCACACCCAATGAGGAAGTTTATCCTTTTCATATGGGCATTTATAATAATAATAATGATAACTGGCATTTACATAGTACTTTAAGATTTGCAGAGTGCTTTATGTGTTATGTAGAATAATAAGCAAGGCTATATCTTTTCAGAATAACCAAATGTCTAAAATAAACCTTTTGAATTTCCTAATTGTTCTTTGGCCAATAGCCAACATTAGGCTAATTTTAGACCTTGTGATCAGTTACCTCAGCTTGCTGGAGGAGAGTAACAGACAGTAAGATTAGTGTCATGGATTTGGTTACCATGTGAGTAAAAAGTTAACTCTTGTCCATTTTCTTGATATATCTCAGAGAGGGAGAGCAGAATATTGAAAATCTGTTAATAATATTGCTTTAAGAGCACTTAAAAGCTTGTACCTTAACTGATAAAGTTGTGTCAGAATTGATAACAGCATTCTACTTGGATATACAGCCTATTGGCTACCAGGGACCTTAGCCTAACATGGTACCTGAGGAGGGTTCCCTTCTAAACTCATCCTATACAGAATGGAACTCTTCTCTCCCTTCCCTTCCCAATCCCACACTGTTTCCTAAATTCCCTATTTCTTTCAAGAGTTGTTTCACCTCTATTCTTCCAATGGCCCAGATTTCACTTGGAAGATCATTTCTAATTTTTCACTGTCACCTATTTCCCCAAATCAGGTCATATTGCAATTCTGTCTATATAACAGTCTTCCAAATCTGATTTCTTTGTTCTCATAGCCACTGCCCTCATTCAAGCCTTCATCATTTCTTGCCTGGACTATTGCAGTAGCCTCTTAATTGTTTTCTCTGCAGCCAGCATCTCTCATTTTGTATTCCATCTCTCAGACAGTTGCCAAATGGATTTTCCAGATATACAAATCTGACAGTGTTACTCTCTGCTTCAAGAAGTATCAGGGGCTCCCTATTGCTTATGGGATAAAGTAAAAAAATCATTGCATGGCCTTTAGAGTACATCACAGTCTAGCCCCTGTCCACCTTTCCAGACTGATGATACATTTCTCTTCCTCATACACTATTCTTCATTCAGACCGCCTCCCTTGTTGCTCCTTTTATGAAACATTCCACCTTCCATCTCTGTGACTCTGCAGCTGTCCTCCATGTAATCATTGGAATGTTTATTCTCTTGGAAACCTGAGTTTCCTTTGAGGCTTAACCCAAATCTTGTCTTTTATAAGAAACCTTTGATGATTCCAGTTGTTTCCTCCAACAATCCCCTAAAAATTACATTTCTCTCTGTGTGTGTACATACATATATGTATGTGTGTACAGTGCATACATGTGCTTGATTTTTATTTTTGGTATTGACTCTTGTGTGTACATGTTCTTTTCCCCCTCTTCTCCCAAGGAAACAGCCTCTCTTTGAAGCTGGGGCTTGTTTGTTTTTCTCTTTGTGTCCGCCCCCTTTCACCTCACCTGGCATGCAGGAATCCTCCAGAAATGGCCATTCAGCCTGTGATCGGAAGACTGAGGGATGTTTGAACTCGCCAGGCAGCCTTCCTTTGTCCTGCTCTCATTGTCAGAAACTTCTCCTTCTGGGGAGCCAGAAACCCTCTCCTTGTAACTTCTACCTCAGGTATTGGGTCAGCCTTTTGGAGCTCCAGAGAAATCCCTGGTCAGTATGGGCGGCCCGCAGCCAGGGCTGCACCCCCGGCTCTCTCCCTCCCCGTGCACAGGGTCTTTTCTCTTTCCTGGATGCCTGGCCCCACCTTGCCAGTGGCCACACCCGGACTTATCCCAGATGTCCTTTTCAGTCAAGTAGAAAACACATGGACATATCTCCTTTCTCTTGGTGACTAAAGTTAGCCCGGCCTGTCTGGGGCATAATCCCTGGGTGCAGATGTGGCTGAAAGATGAAGCCTGTTTTTTAATCCTCAGCTGTGGCCACTCGTCTGGCACTTGTCACAGTTGGTGGCTCTGCAGCCCGGGGCCCTCCCCCGAGGTAAGAATAGTCATGGCCACTAAGAATTGGGCAGAGCTTTGCCATTTGGAACGGACTCTCCTCCCAAGAATTTAGGAGGTAGGTAGGGGATGAAGGAGAGAGAGACGGGGAAGGGAGGAAGAGATGGAGAGAGAGGGAGAAAGGAGGAGGGAAGAGTGAGAGAAAGGGAGGGAAAGAGGGAAGGAAAAAGGAAGGGAAAAGGAGAAGGGGGAGAGAAAGAGCTAGGAGAAGGGAAGAAACTGAGGGAAACAGGGAGGCAGAGAGACAGATTGAGAGGGTGTTCTGCTAACATTGCACAACTGCTTCCTTTTAAGATCAAGGGAAAAATATATAAAACATAAAATTGGTCCCTTATGCTTTTTTAATCCAAACACCTTTGCTAGTGTGTTCCCTTAAAGTGTTCCCCAAAAGTCAGATTACTGCATACTTAACTAGAATTTATTAAATGCCTTTTGTGCAGGAGCTGTGCTAGACAGTGGGAAAATAATGACAAAAATGGAAGTCAGATCTTGCTCAAATAGCTTATATTCTGTCAGAGAGAAAAAATATAAATGTCTATAAAATTTGGAGGAGAGAGTTGGTGTTGTAGGTGGGGTGAGGGTGGTCAGAAAAGACTATGTAGAAGATGTTGCTTGAACAATTTTGAAGGAACGTAGTTTCTGGGAGACAGAGGTGACTTGGGAGTTCATTCCAGCGATGGGGAGATAAAAAAGCATGGAGCCAAGAGATGATCTGAGTATGTGTGAGAAAAGACAAGAAAATGTCAGGTTGGCTGAATTATAGAGTGCAAAAGGGGAGAATAATGTATAATAAGGATGGAAAGGTTCATTGGTATTCTTATTGACAGGGGAAAAAGGAAAATAAAATTTGTTGATTTTCTCCCCCCCTCCCTCCTTCCTTCCTCCCTCCTCCCTCCCTCCCTTCTTCCTTCCTCCCTCCCTCCTCCCTCCCTTCTTTCTTCCTTCCTTCCTTCCCTCCTTCCTTCCTTCCTTCCTTTCTTCCTTCCTCCCTCCCTCCTTCCTTCCTTCCCTCCTCCTTCCTTCCTTCCTTCCTTCCCTCCTCCCTCCCTCCTTCCTTTCTTCCTTCTTTCCTCCCTCCCTCCCTCCCTCCCTCCCTCCTTCCTTCCTCCTTCCTTCCTTCCTCCTTCCTTCCTTCCTCCTTCCTTCCTTCCTTCCTCTTCCTTCCTTCCTTCCTTCCTTCCTTCCTCCTTCCCTCCTCCTTCCTTCCTTCCTTCCCTCCTCCTTCCTTCCTTCCTTCCCTCCCTCCTTCCTTCCTTCCTCCCTCCCTCCTTCCTTCCCTCCCTCCTCCTTCCTTCCTTCCTTCCTTCCTTCCTTCCTTCTTCTTCCTTCCTTCCTCCCTCCCTTCTTTCTTCCTTCCTTCCTTCCTTCCTTCCTTCCTTCCTTCCTTCCTCCCTCCCTCCTCCCTCCCTCCCTCCTTCCCTCCCTCCCTCCCTCCTTCCTTCCTTCCTTTTCTTTCTTAAAGAACTTTGCAACTTTTTACTTTAAAAATTCAGAACACTTTTCATGCAATTGATGTAGACATTAACTGAGGATAGTTGGGGTTTGGTCACATGAAGAATTCACAATAGTCATTCTCTCTAGATTTATTTAGGGGAAAGGTTACAGACAAAATGAAAGGTTACAATAGACACCAAGAATGGTAAATATGAAATATTTTATTATTTTACCATAAAATACCAAATATTTTATATGATATTACCATAGAAAAGAGATCATAAACATTTCAGTGATTACTGATGTAAAGGACAAGTTCCCCAGTGGAACTTGTCATTAACCAGGAGAAAGGGAGCACCCCATGATGTTGGGGCCTTAGCTGGCAGGCTAAATCCTGAAAGGGACTTGTTACCCTAAAAGAGTTAACTTTAAGGAGGAAAAGGAAGGTTGGGAGAGATACCATGTGGCAGGGGGGAGGGGTAAGGAGAAATACACAGGACCGAGTGCTGCTGACCCAAAGGAGGGGGCTGCTCTGGAATGGCTCTCATAGAGTTTATAGGGAAAGTTTAACCTCAGGGACTTGGCTGGGACTCCTGACAGGGCATAGCAAGGTGAGACTGATGGAGACTGAACTGAGGGTGGGTCCCAGGTTTGACATGACCTGCATTTCTGACTGCACTTCCTCCCCTCAGGGTGGGAGTTTCCTCAGGGATTAAGTTTTATCTATTTCTTTGCTTACCACACCCAAAGTTGAAGATTTCATCACAATCACTTGTTTGATCATGCGTGGAGTTAAAAAGATTTTCAAACATTATTTATCAGCATACCACACATCACTAAGAATATCCTAATTGAACTATCTATTTAAAATGAAATTTAAATCAAGTGAGTTCCCAAGTCATCAAACATTTCCTTTGTGAGTTGTGGTACAAATCCATCTCTAGGAATTTTTTGCAGTTCTGGAACAGTTTAGCTTCTTAATATATTAGTGGATCCCATACTTTCATAAGGGGACAAGATTTCCAGGCTCACTTGAAGTAAAAAAAACAAATAATAAAACCAACTTCTCCCTCTATATCCTAGTTATCCTAAATAACACACAAAAGTTATTTGTTTATTTCAGAATATTTTACAGTGAACATGCCTAGATCTCACAGGCTCACCATGATATCTTCTAAGGATTGATTTTTGGTATAACTTGGAATTTAAAAATGATTTTTATCAGCAAAAATAATTTTTTTTCTCAATGATTAGAGTCCAATCTTTGTATTTACTATCTTTCCTGTGACAACTTTTAGGCTCTAATTTCCATTCCCTCTCCTCCCTTGCCTCAATTCTTAGAACTCGAGTGTTTGTACTATCCAGTTTTCCAAACTTTTAGTACTCCAATATTTAAACTGCATTGCTTATGACAAATGTTTTTCTTCATCACATTAATTAACAGCAGTTCTTTTATTAGTCTTTTCCCATTGTTCTTGTTTTCAAGGAACCTATATCCCACACTGTTCTACGTAACAGTCCTTCAAGCAGCTAAATCCTCTTGCATGTCTTTTTTCATTTTGGGGAGATTAATTGGACTGTTTTAAGGCAATAGTTCGTCACATATCAATGTTGCTTTTTGTTCTGTGCCACAGTCTTTGTGGCTTTGTGATTTTGTGCTACCTGACTTAGGCATTTCTCAGTGTCTGATCCCGTTTCCTTGTGGGCATGAATGAACTTGGAGTTGCTTGACTTCTCCATGCTAATAGCCACTGATAACTAGCCCTTATTGAATTGTGCTCTTTTAAGAGGATTTTTTCTTAAGAGTATCTATTATTAAAAACCACAGTGTTTAAAAAAAACAAAAAACAACAACAACCCCGCAACAAAAGAGTAATGTGATATAAAATCCAGTACTGTGGTAACCAAATTAACCCACCGTGGAGAAACTAATCTAATCCATTTTTGGACAGCTTAGGTAAGATCAGTAGAAATACCTAAGTATAATTCTTACAGTCACCAATGAAATCATGCTGATGTGGTGCAGCCCTTGGCAATGTTGTAATAATACTCCTCAGGTTATGGCAGTGAGGTAGTGGAAACCCCAACAGTTGTAGAGACCCCAGTACTTTTTAAGAAACCCTCATGATATAGTCACCTTAGGAATGTAGCTATTGGAAATAATGTGACATTGCCTTGGAGAATGTGTGTGAAAGAAAGGGAGCTGGGCCTGATATCTCTATTCCACCAAGTTATTCTTCAAGGATGTCTGGTTTGTCATCCCAAAGTCTGGGCTGCTATCTTGCCCCTGGACTTAGAGTTTCTTAAAAAAGTATTGGAGTCTTTACCGCTGTTGGGATTTCTACTAGTTCCCAAGGCCAGGGGTAATTACTACAACATTCCTTAATGCTACACCATATCAATATCTAATGCTTGTTTTCTGTAATTTGCACTTACTGTTGATTGGGGCTGGATTGTGAAGAGTTTATATATCATACACTTATCCTTGACTCTAGGAATAATAGAATATTGAACTTCATTGAGATTGAAGAAGTCAGAGATCTTGAATAAAATGCTTTTGGACTGATAGATGGATTTTGCTGGAGTTTTAGCCATTCTTCAGCTCTCTTAAAGTTATGTTTGGTTCAGGCAATTTGAGCCAGGTTTTTTCATTAGTATCCAGTTGAATGTAGGGTTGGACAACCTTAGAAGGCTTTGTGATATTTCAGTAACGCAGGCTTCTTGCACTCCAAAGGAATGAAGTAGGTTAGCATAGAAGAAAAGTAACTTTATTCTCCTCTGCCTAGTGGTCTGCCATTTGTGGAATATTTCCTGCTGTCTTCGGGAAGCCCATCCAGACTTGGTTGTTAGAAAGAGGAGGACCTACTTGAGTTCCTATCTGAGTCCCCTGCCCCTTTTGTTGATTCAGCTGATCCTTTGTTAACTCCTGCTTCCATCTCTTTGTTGTATTATCTCTGCCTCTTCTGCCTTTTTTTTTCTTCAGAATAATACTGCAGTAGGAATAAAGTGGTTCTAAAAGGCTCAAGAGCAATATCTTTGATGATTTATTTGGTGAAGTAAAGTCTGCCTGGATCCCAGAGACTTTGAGGAGACAGGGCTGAAGGTATATTTTGAGAGCTGTTTGTATAAGGACAAAACTGAAGATAAGGTGCTCCTCCTTTTTCCAGGTCACTGGTTTGAAGAGGGCTTTGGTGCAGGGAAGCTTATATCCTATTTAAAGTCTTGTGGAATGTCCTGCTCAGTTTACTTCTTAATAAATGCATGACACCGACACCATTCCTGCGTTCTCTGCCAGACTGTTAGGGAAAAGGCTCTGTTCTCAACCATCAGTTTTTCAGTACTTTTTGGCAAGTGGCTGGTAAGTGCTGTGTTAGTTGAACTTCACTGGATAAAAAGGACAGGACTTTCCTGTTGCTCCCAGTTTGTGATCAGTAGGGAATGGATGTTTGATAAGATATGTATTTTTATAAAAAAAATTACTTCTCTAAAGTAAGATGACTAGTGTTAACGTAATCCTTCTATGCCTTCCCGAGTCTTAGATCAATAAGGAATGGGTATTTGAGAGGCCATATGTATATTTATGAAAAATTACTTCTCTAAAGTAAGATGACTATTTTTAACAGTAATCCTTCTTTACCTCCCCAAGTCTTAGATCAATAAGGAATGGGTATTTGAGAGGCTATATGTGTATTTATGAAAAATTACTTCTCTAAAGTAAGATGACTAGTTTTTTAAAAAGATGACTAGTTTTAACAGTAATCCTTCTATGTCTCCCCAAGTCTTAGATCAATAGGAAATGAGTATTTGAGAGACCATATGTATATTTATGAAAAAAATTAACTTCTCTAAAGTAAGACGGCTAGTTTTAACAGTGATCCTTCTTTACTTCCCCAAGTCTTAGATCAATAAGGGATGGGTATTTGAGAGGGCATGTGTATATTTCTAAAAAATTACTTCTCTGAAGTAAAAAGACTCATGTTAACAGTAATCCTTCTTTACCTCCCCAAGACTTAGATCAACAGGGAATGGGTATTTGAGAAGTTGTATGTGTATTTATGAAAAATTACTCTTCTAAAGTAAGATGACTAGTTTTAACAGTAATCCTAATATACTTTCCCAAGTCTTAGATCAATAAGGAATGGATATTTGAGAGGGCATGTGTATATTTATAAAAAATTACTTCTCTAAAGTAAGATGACTAGTTTTAACAGTAATCCTTTTTTACCTCCCCAAGTCTTAGGGAATGGGTATTTGATGAAGACATATGTATTTATGTGGCTGATGGCCCCAGATGATGGCAGGCACCAAAAGTTGGGGTTCTATTCTGTGAAGAATTCACAATGTTATTTTCTTTGGCAAAGGTCTATTTAGGGTAATAGATTATAGATAAAATGAAGGAATACAATAGACATCAGGAATGGTAAATATGAACCAGAGCTGGGAGAGCATAGAGAGGGGTTTTAATAATTAGTAATGAAAGGGCAAGTTCCCTAATGGAACTTAACATTTATCAGGAGAAAGGAAATACCCCATGAGGTTGGGGCATATTAAATCCTGAAAGGGCCTTAGCACCTTAAAAGAGTTAGTTATGAGAAGTGGAGTCAGGAGACACACTACAAGGCATGGGGGAGAAATAAGGGGAAAAGTACCATAAGACAGTGTGCCATGGTGGACTGACCCAAAGGAAGGTAGTGACCTTGGAATGGGGCCATAAATAAATTTATAGGGAGAATTTAACCTCAGGGACATGACTGGGATTTCTGACAGGACAAGGCAAGTTGAGATTGCCCAAGACCCCTGCAGCGGGTGGAGGTCAGAGGTTGGACATAACTTGGATTTCTGCCTGGATGACCTCCCCAGAAGGTGTGGGACCATGGAACTAAAATGATCTCTATCACTGTCTTCTCCTTGCTTGCCTCAGGGGTCAATTCTTCAGTTTCTCTCTGCCTAACACATCATTCAGGACCTCATCATATATGTTTATGAAAAATTATTCTCCAAAGTAAGAAAACTAGTTTTAGCAATAATCCTTCTATACCTCTCCAAGTCTTTGATCAAAAGGAAATGTATATTTTGACAAGAACATGTGTATGTCAAAAATTACTTCTCTAAAGTAAAAGACTAATGTTAAACAATAATCCTGAATATATTGGATTACTTGTGGTCTAGGGGAAGGTGGGTGGTGAGGAGAAGGGAGGGAGAAAAATTTGGAACAAAGGTTTTGCAAGAGTGAATGTTGAAAACTATTTTTGCATAGATTTTGAAAATAAAAAGGTATTAAAAATTAAAAGAATTTGAAAAAAAAATTCTGAACATTCTTACATTGGGATTTTCTTTTTTCCTTTTTTTGCAAGGCAATTGGGATTTTGTGACTTGCCCAGGGTCACACAGCTACTAAATATTAAATATCTGAAGCTAGATTTGAATTGGGTCCTTTTTACTCTACGGTTGGTGTTATATATTTACAGTACCATCTAGCTGCCCCATACATTGAAATTTTCTGCAGGGAATAATAGAATTAGATACTGATACTTCTCCTAGGTGTCTTTTGGAAATTGATATTTGAGAGGATGTATGTATATTTATAAAAAAATTACTTCCCTAAAATAAGATGAAGGGAGAAGGAGAAAAAAAAATGTCAGCAGAAGTAGAGATGACTCAGGGGGGAGGAAGCCTGCTTGGTGCAGTCTAAAGATATAGGCTGGGGAATCCGAACTGGGTTGGAATTCTGGCTGAGCCATCTTTCCTGGGTGAGCATGGGTAAATGGCTGAATCTACCCAGATGGGCTTAGATTTGATGATGATCTTTAAAGACCCTTCCAAGACCTAAATCAGTGATCCCAAGAAGCATAGAGTTCACTGATCAGACTTGGGTTTTTGGACTTTGATTTTTGCCAGGGCAAGAATAGGCTATAGGAGATGTACTCTCATAAGCCTTATCTGTCTTGATTATTTTTTAAGCATCACATTTAAGATGATTATGTATAAATAGCATTCCTGTCTGGAAAGCCAAGGGGAAAAAAAATCCAATTGAAGGAGTTTGTTCTATAAGAAATATTGAAGGGGCTGGTTTCAGAAAAATTGAAGATATATGAATTGATACAAAGTGAACATAACCAGAACAATTTATATAGTACCAATAGCATAAGCATAAAGATAAATAATTTTGAAAGTTTTAAGAACTCCAAACAATGCAATGACCAGTCACAATTCCAAAGACAATTCCAATAATGAAACATTTATAATGAGACTTCTTGGTCAATATGGGATTTTTTTTCTTCACTCTGCATATTTTTTATGAGTTTTTTTTTCCCCCTCTTAAATAGTGGGGACAGGATTTGGAGGTAGAGAAAATTAGATTTTGTTAATAAGAAAAATGAAAAAGAACAGAATGCTAAGAAGATTTAGGCACTCTAGGATATTCTGGGAAATCAGAGGATGCCGATGTAGGTTTTCAGCATATGGGTATTGGAAGACTGTATCTCATGGCCTTTCTGTTCCCAGTTACTAATTTTGTGCCTCTGCCCACTGATTAACCTGCAGGGTGAGGTCAGAGGAAATCAGTTGCCCTCCCGGAGCCTTTCCCACAATACTGAACTCTTGTCAGTGTGTTCCAGTTGACCTTGGACAGTGGCCCTCCCCATCACAACAGGTCATTCTCATTTTCCAGCAGCCACAGTCCCACATGAAAGGCATTCATAATGTGCATCACAGCTCTCCAGAGGAGCAGTAGAAGTGTTCTTTTCACTTGATTCCTTGCCATACAAGCGGGCGGTCTGTGCTACAGAGGGGCCCTTAGTGGTGCTTCAGAAGTAGAAACTCTTAGTTGGGAGTTGTTTGCCCATTGCTGGTTAACTCCCAGTATCAGTTTTCAGATTCCATTTATTTACTTTCCATGGATTTCTAACCAGTGGATCAGTACTCCCGGTTCCCAAGGGCCTGAGGACATATCTACTATGAAATACTTGATAATGATGAATATCCGCTAGGAATTAACTGAACTATTTATATGGGGTAGTGACCCAACATTTGGCATACTCTTTTTTATAACTTTTGATGTCCATGCACGGTAAATATGGATTCTGCTTGGAAATATTTGAACACACTCTGGTTTGAATAGGTTCAACTCTTTGGAAGGTAAATATGAAAGTAAAAATAGTAGTAATGATAATAATAGTAGCACTTTAAGCTTCATAAATACCCTGGAAAGTAGCTGCTATTGTTTTCCCCATTTTACTGATGTGGAAACCGAGGCACATAGATTGAGTGACTCGCTATGGGTCATACAGCTATAAAGTGTCTGAAGTCAGATTCTAACTCATGTGTTCCTGGCTCTGAGTCCTAAATTCTACCTAGCAGCTAATATAAATAATAAATTATGTTAAGGATTATTCAAAGCCAAAAAAGGCATGATTCCTGTTTTATCTGATATGAAATCAGTTCTACTAATTTTTAAAATTGTTTGTTGCTGTCCCCATTTAATGAAGAAAGAGCACCAAGAGTAATATTATTAATTTACAAGTGTTTAAAGGTTTTAAAGTTTCTTTTATGTAAATTGTCTCTTGATTCTCTTAAATTATAATTTAAGGAACTTCTGTCCATTTGCATTGATAGAGGGAGATCTGTACCCCCAGAACCAAAGAAGTCTGATGTTAAGTATAAATAAATAAGAAATTAGCCCCAAACTTTGGGAGGTAGGTGGATATCGTGATCTTCATTTGCAGATGAGGAACCTAAAGTTAAGTGATTGTTAGCTCACACAGCTAACGAATGTCAGGTAGGATTCCCTCTAGATCTTCCTGACTCTTGTCTATGGCAGTGGTCATTTCAGTTAGCAGGCATAGCAATTTACTTATTTATTTGCTATTCGATTTTTTTTTTTCTTTTAACGGTAGCTTTCAACATTCACTTTTTTTTCCTCCTGAGGCACTTGAGGTTAAGTAACTTGCCTAGGTAGAAAGTGTTAAGTGTGGATTTGATCTCCGGTCCTCCTGACTTCAGAGCTGGTGCTTTATCCACTGCGCCACCTAGCTATCCCTCAACATTCACTTTTGCAAAACCTTGTGTTCCAGATTTTTCTCCCTCCTTTTCCCCTGCCTCCTCTTGTAGACATCAAGCAATCCAATATAGGTTAAACATGAGTATATTCCCACATTTATCATGCTGCACAAGAAAAATCAGATCAAAAAGGGAAAAGATGAGAGAAAAAAAAAGCAAGCAAACAAAAAAAGATAAAAATACTATGTTTTGATCCATGTTCAGGCCCCATGGTCCTCTCTCTGGATGCATATGGCTCTCTCTAATACAAGTCTGTTGGAATAGACTTGGTAATTTAGAGTTCATTAGTCTAGAATATAAACTGGGCAAATCCATCTTTTGAAAGTTCTTCCCTTTTTTTAATGGGACAATAAAAAGATCCCCCCCCAAAATACCTTTTACTCACATAAAATATTTTGCTAGGAAATTATGATTGATTGAACGAAAATGTTATTTCCAGGAACACCCCAGTATGTGAGAAAATAGCCAGCAATTACATAGGAACCACAACTTTATTATAGTGTTTAAAACATAAACAGAACAACACATCGCTTTCAACTCCCTGCCGGGCTGCAGTGCTGACTCAGAAAGGGAGAGTTGCCATTGGCTGAGTCAGCAACATCTCTCCTCCTCCTCCGGGACTCTACGTCTTCTTGGGAGGTCTCTCGGCCACTAGGGTCTCTGACCTTTATCTCCTCCGAGCAGAAACTGACATCTGGAGCAGCCAGGCTTCAGCCCTAGCCTGGGGATGTTTTTTCCAACTTGTTGCAGCCTATTGAAATGATCTAGTTTGTGATTAGTGTAGAGAAATGCCAAAACAAAGGCAGGTAACCTTGTGTTGCACTTAGTTCTGCAAACAACGGGGGCTGTGCCCAGTTACTAATTTAATATAAACTAACCAGACATGGCCCTATAATTTTTCAGAGAATGTCAAACATTTTAAAGAAATGTTTTTAGTTTGCTAATTTGTAGCTTTGTTTTCTGAGGTTGTCTCTTTGATCCACTCTACCCTAATGCTTTTCATGAATAATGATACTCCCTCCTATATGCTAACCTCTAAATCTTCACTTTCTATCTTGATCTGCTCCTAAGTTATCACTGTACTTTTTGAGACCATTTCAGTCTTTTCCCCCTATTCCTTGGCCATGTGCAGATTCCCCCCCATATTTTCTTTTTGTGTGGTTATATTTTTTCTCTTCCTTTTCCTTACTGTGCCCTGGGCCTTATAAATCTTTCAAGTTCATAAGGAATTGAACTTGGTCTGTCCATCCTATTTCATATCCAAGGCCAGCGTGATAATGGCCAAACGCTGTGGAGTAGATATAATCCGTTCTGATGCAGAATGGGAATGGCCTTATGTCGGACCCTATAGGGAAATTTGTTAGACATTGGGCTTCAGAGGTCTTGGGGACGTGGCTGAGATAGCAATATCTAGTTCGAAGTAAACACATGACAAATTCACACTGGCCATTCTCTGTGATAAAAGGTAGACTTATTTAAGGGAAGGGGTTTCAGATAAAATGAAGGGATACCATAGACAACAGGAATGATAAATGTGAAATAATATAGTTAAAAAAAAAAAAAGGAAAAAGACAAGTTTCCCAAGGGAACAAACATTTAGCCAGGAGAAAGGAACCATGAGGTGAGAGAGAGCCATTGTCTGGCAGGTTAGACCAGAGTTGGCTAGGGTAAGGAGAATGGCGTCATTAGAAGGAAGGTACTATGAGGGGTAGAGAGAGTAGCTTAGAGTGAGCTTAGTCAGGAAGATAACTTTGCAAATTTTCATCACAAGCAGATCTTTTGTAGGGGAACTGTACCCTTAAGGGTTTCTCTCAGATCAGAGAAGTAAAGATCAGAACTCGGAAGGAGACCTGGCAATTCAGAGGGAGGGGTCAGGAGCCAGATGGAATACCTGGCTAGAGATATGCTAATCAGTATCTCCAAAGCTTATTTGAAGATACCCAGGTTGGGGGATGGACAGTGGGGGTTGCTAAAGAGTTCCCTTCTAGATAGTCTGGAAATTATCTGATAATAGAATTCTCTGATAATAACTTCTTCCTGACTGGGAAGATTCTAAGTCACTCATTGTTATATTTGATGGTAGATCTGACAGTTGTGTCACTGTTTAAAGTCATTTTAAAGGTCATGACAATCAGAAAACAGATGATGTGGATGGACAGACAGATGAAGCAACAGATCTACTGGACATTAGACTGACTCATTTGCTGAGCTCATGCTGTGTACTAGGTACTGGAATATAAAAATAGACAGGGAATAGTTTCTGTTTTGAAAGAACTTGGACAAGTAGAGTCCACATGTACCTGTGACATATAAATGTATATGTTGTAAATCAGATGATAGAATGGGGCTATTCTTGAGTTCCTTTTATTCATCTTGGCTTCTTTATGAAAGCCACACTTGTGAGGAGTCCAATTTTAATCAATGGATCAGTCAGTTAGGAAACAGTTATTAAGTGTCTATTACATATCAACCTCATGCTGGATACTGGATATACAATACTCATGGAGTGGAACAGTCCCTATCCTCAAAAAATATTGTTTTATTTTAAAACTGTAAACCATCTCTTCCTGGAAGCCTTGCTCAAGTTGTGGACAATAGAGTAAAGATAGTTTCTTTGGGCCTTGAAATGATTGGCCATTATTTCTCTAACCTCTCCTTAAGATCCCTGTTCTCAAAATGAAAACAGAAATGTAAGCCACAATATGCAAAGTGAAACCAGGAGGCATGGGGTTCTTTTGCTACAGTTGGCCAATTCTGTTATTTAGAAACATCTCATTTGGATTCTTCTAAGACTAAACTTTGCCTTTTCCTTTCTGTCTGCCTTTTATACCTTTTTGCATCTTTCGTATTTGCAGCAGAGGCTGAGGAACTGAATTGAAGGAGGGAGAGAGGAGGATTTTAAACCCCTTTTTGTTAGCTACTCATTTACAGGTGACTTGGCAAGTCTATGAAGGCAGAAACTTTTCCCACTTTCCTATTTCAGTATCTTTTTTCTGTTTATTATATGAGATTTGGACAGGGTTACAGTGAAAATGCTCTGAGGCAGTGCTTAGCTTTTGTTTTAATTTAATTTCTTTCAATTAATCACATTTTTTCTCTTTCTTTCAGCTAGGTGACAGAGTGGGCTTAGGAGTTAGGAACACCTGAATTCATATCCATCCTCTGATAGTAGCTGTGTGACTCTGGGTAACTGTGAAATTGGCCTAATTATGGCATCTACTTTCTGAAGTTGTATTTGTAAACTGTTTAGCACCAAGTCTGGTTTATAGTAAGTGCCTGATGAATCCTTGTTCTTATCTTTCCCTTTCCCCCCATGAAAGACAAAACAAAGTAAGACCTGTTTTTAAGTAGTCAAGCAAAACAAATGACTTCATTGAGAACATGCAAAAACATTTGATTTAGTTTGCACCCTTAATCTTGACCAGGAGATAGATAGCATTTTTCATCACAGTTTCTCTGGAATTGTGGTGGGTCACTTGTGTTGAGCAGAGTTCTTAAATGTTTCTGAGTTATTTTTACAGTGTTGTTGTTTATTTTCATTATTTAAATTGTCCTCCTTGTTTTACTCACTTCACATTGCATCAAATCATTCAAGTCTTCCTAGGTTTCTCTGAAACAATTTTTCTTATAGCCCAATAGCATTCCCTTTCCAGTCACATAAATTAGTTGTTTGGTCATTTCTCTATTTAGGCTATTTAGGACTGGATCTCACTCTGATCGGCCATTTATTTGCTCCATTTCTGATTTGGCAATTTGGTGGTCTCTTGCACTGAGGTCTTTGTCGAAATTAGTTTGGATCCTGGATAGGTCCAGCCTCCTATAGTTCAGAACTCAACAATTCAAAAGTTCTGACAGCATTAGCTTCCTTGGGAGCTGGAAACAGAGGCATGCATATCTACACCCAAATAGAGAACTTCCTAAGGAAGAATAAGCCAAGAGCAAGCAGAAAGGCACCAAAAAAAAATTCATTTCACAGTAAAACATAGAAGAATAAAGGAGAACCTCAAATAGTTATTTTAGTATATAATATATACTGTAGCATAATAATGTTTACATGTCAGTATTATTCTATATAATATCCAAAATATATATACGTATATATACACACACACAAACACACACCTATATTGTATATGAAAGTAAGAAGTAGCAAAATTTAATAACCAAATTTTAGAGCTTAATAAAATGTTTCTCATTATACAAAAGAAATTTGTTAGGAATCTACTTATTAATTGTAATTATTTTTACTGCATTTTTTGATTTTGCCATTCTCTCCCAACAAATTCTTAAACAAAGCTTCTATCAAAATGTTAGTTTCCCATCTACTGTCATATGTTCACTGTTGAATTTATACATGTGTCAAAGATTGTATGAAAAGGCTATACACAAAAGGAATCCTCACCATTACACCCCTAACCTTTCAGTTCTTCAAACAACTCTTTTAAACTGATCTGCAGAATAATTAGCAGATTATGATTGTAGAAGGAGATTCCTCAATGTTGAAACTAGAGATTCAGACAAAACAACAAAATCAAAACTCATTGTCATTAGGAAAATCCCTACAGATAGGAGATATTTAGATTTCAAAATGCCTTTGCTTTGAAAATAAAAAGCTTAAAAAAGAAAAAAAAAAAAAAAGATGAACAAGACACTCAGGAAAAAAAAAATCCTGAAATGTCTTCTATGAACAAAGTCAAATATAGTATATACAAAATACTAGTAACATTCTGGGATGACCAACTGTAAATGACTTGGTTATACTCAGTAGTACAATTATCCACACACCTACTCTGAAGGACTTAATGATAAAACACCTATCCATATTCAGAGAAGGAACTGATCAAGTCTGTATAGAACAAAGTATTCTCTGTTATTCTATCTCTACCTTTAGTTTTAACTTAATTTTTCTTGAGGGTTTTTATTTTCACTAGCATGGGATATCTGTTTTCTTTCACAATTTAAATTTTATGGAAATGTTTTGCATAACTTCACATGTGGTTTCTTACTTGTGGGTAGGAATAAGGGAGAGAACCTTAAACTCAAAAATCTTAAAAACAAATATAAAAAAATTATTTTGAATGTAAGTGGAAAAATATTAAATAAATTAATTAAAATTTTTTTAAAAAGGCCTTTGCCAAAATCTCTCATGCTTTGTTTATGGAAAAGACTGAAAGATGTGGGCTAGATGAGAGTACACTTTAGGCAAATTTGGAATAGATTGACCTGTTGGGTTAGTTATTCATGAGTTGATGTGCCTTTGGAAGGAGAACTGCAGTATAATGTTCCCAGGTTGGAGATAAATACACACACACACACACACACACACACACACACACACACACACACACACCCCATCGTAAGCTCCTTGGGGATAGAGCTTAGGGACTATCTTTTTGCCTTTGATATATGTCCAGTGCTTACTTAGCACAGTCCTGGCACATAATAAATACTTCAGGGTTTATTGGCTGATAGTTAACATTTTTTCAGGATCTTGGATGAAGTCATGAATGGTGTGATGCTTGACAGATTTGTGGCGATGACATAAAGCTTGGAGAGTCGGCTAAAACATAGGATGACAGGGTCTAGATCTGTAAAATGCTTAGGACAATGGATTGAGTGGAGTAATATAAAGTTTGAATAGGCATAAATGTTAAAGTTCTCCTAGGGTTACAAAGAGCAACTTCATCAGTAGGACAGAGGAGAAAAGGTGCTATTTCTGGGTAATGAGCCACAAGTACAATATGGATGACACTGACATGGTGGATCAGAAAGCTAATTCACTTTAATTCATTTGAACAAAGATTTATCAAGCATCTATTGTATATAGGGGTCTGTACAAAACAAGGATGCCAAGGCAAAAAAGAAAACAGTCTTTATTCTCAAGGAATATTGTTTTTGCTGGACATTTAAACATAAAATGGTAAAAACCATTTGGGCTAGAAAGAATATTTTGGCAACTATGAAGAGGGTGGGCCAAAGTGATGGAAGGCAGAGGAACGATTTTGGAGATTATTGCAGTATTTTACCTGAGAGAAGATGGGAGCCTGAAGTCTAGTAGTTGACCCTGGCTGCGGAGAGAATGGATCTAGAGATATTGCTGTGGTGTTAGAATTGACAAGATTTGAAAACTGATTGCATATAAGGAAAGAGGGAGAGAAAAAAACAATACTCAATAGTTAATAAACTATAAACTGTTTATTAAGCACATACTATATGCCAGATTCTTTGCTAAACCCTGAGAATAAAGAAAAAGCCAGTTCCTGCCCTCTAGGAGTTTATAGTCTAATAGGGGAAAACTACCCAAAAGGAAGTTGAAAATGGGAGGTAACACCTGTGGGTACCTTAAGGAAAGGCCTGGAGTTGAAACCAAGTGGAGAAGCTAGTGGTAAATGAAAGAGCCAGAGAGAATTCCCTAGGTTATTTATCTTAGTGAATGAAAGATGAGGGTGCCATTAGGAGAAAAAGGAAAGGGAAAGGAAAGGGACTGTTTGGGGGTGGAGGGTGGGAGAGACAATGAATCCTATTTTGTGAATTTCGAGATTGAGATGTTACTGTTCAGTTGTAGCTGTCTAGCAGATATTTGGTAACATAAAAAGAGAAATGAAGGCTGCATTTATAAATTTAGTTATTATCAGTGTAGAAATGTCAGTGTAATACCTCGTGCTTATGAAATCACTAAGAGAGAGGACACAGAACAGAGCCTTGTAGAATACCTCTGGTTTTTATGGTGATGATCCGAACTGAGAAAGAGTGGTCCTGCAGGTAGAGGGGATGAGGAGGCAACATGGCAATCAGGGAAGGGCTGAGTGTTCTGGAGAACTAATAGGCAGTAGTGTTAGAACTTGGAAATTGGCTAAGAAAGATGTCAGAGGAAAATTTATCAGTCAAGAGATCATTTGGTAAACTTAGAACAATTTCAGTTGAGTGATGAGATTACAAAGGATTGAGAAGGGAGTAAATTGGCTCTTTCTCTGCTGCTGCTCAGTTTGTCCAGGATTATACTAGCCTTAAAAATAGGAAAAGAAAAAAAAAAGCATCTCGACCATGCTGTCCCTTCAAAATAATTTTTGCTCGCAGGCCTTCTCACTCTCATCCTTTGGAATTCCTATTTCAAAATTATGGAGGTTGAAGAGCTATGGAGAATGATGAGATCAAGAGTAGGACCACTTCCTTGATTCCTTGATTGCTAAAGTAAACTCCAGGGATGATTGAGATCAGTATGTTTGAGTGGATATCTTCCATTGCAGTCTCTAAGTGTGAGTACTAAAGTTTGGTAGGAGAGGGGAAAAAATTATGTCTAGGATTGAATTCCTTGAAAAAGGAGATAAAGGGCTTGGAGTTCAGTAGATAAAGTCAATAAGGAGCTAAATAGCTCTCACTCTGTGTGTAGGACATTCTGGGTGTGTATTAATAAGCATCAGGAAATATGCACACTGTTTTTTGTCTATGTCTAGAGGTAGAGCATAATTGAAAGTGTACTCAGTAATGGAGTAGTAGCTAAAGATACATTGACATCTGGAAAAAAAACACATTCCATCAGTGAAAGAAGGTGAAAAAAGTGAGAGGAGGTGGTCTAATGGAAAGTGAAGTTTTAAAAGGATGAAATAGGAGTCACAGAAAAAATAATACAAGGATATAGTAGAACAGCACTGAGGAGGTAGGGTGAGGGCTGATTTCAAGAAGTGGGTTTTCCTTTTGATGACCTTTGTATCACAGTGATTACAGGAAGAAAGGATTTTAATAGTTTTTCATAGGTATGTGAAATTCCTGTCTTTAAATCACTTGGATGACTACAGTCATAAAGATTAACACTCAAGATCTTTGTTGAATATTGACCATGTCCATCTGTGAATGATAGTGTATTTTCTAAATCAATCATTATTTGGATATGAAAGATGTAACACATTTTAAATATTTAATTCTGGTGTTGTCCATATTTTTAGACTCTTAGAAAATTGGTTTCTAAGCCAAAATAAAATGGGATCCCATTTATAAAATCATCAGGATCAACAGAAACAATTTCCCCATACTCCATCTTTTGTTTGCAAAGAATTGTATTATCCTGACCAATGATTGGTGTGTTGTCAACCACATCTTCAAGAATAGTTCCAACTGTGCTCATACATTTAAGTATGTTTGTTGCAAGCTCTGTGATACCATGTACACCATTTTTAATGACCTGGCTTTCCTGGCCAGTGTTTTGGAAATTATGATTGACTGAATCTTCTTCTAATAACAGAAGAATTCACTCTGTTTCTGCTCAGAGGAAGAGAGATTATCAGATCATACATCTAGGTCAGTAAGTATTTGGTGAGCTTAACATACTCCCCTTCAACACCAGCTACTCTTCCTGATCCCATGATGTTGGAGGATAATGCCCCACCCACGGAACAGCCTTGACTCCTGGTCAGACCCAGTGTGGGAGGCCCTCGCCACCAGGCTTAGCGCAGTGAGAGGCCATCCATCTGGCAGGGAAAAGTCTGGCGTTCAGTAGTCCCGGAGGGCCGCAGCTCTTCGCCCCCAGAAGGGCAGGGCTGCCTGTGGAGACAGTGGGCTTCCAAACCTGGTTCTTCAGAGCGTAACTGCTGAGGATCCCGGGTAGAGTACCCGCAGCCTCCATGTAGTTCTGGAGCAGATTCTGGGGTCTCCAGCCCGTCTCCCAGGATCAGCAGTAATGGGGAAGGGCGCCGGGGCAGAGGAATGGCCAGCAAGGCTTGTTCTGAGAGCAGGGGAGCTTGAGCTTCCCAGTAGCCACTGGGATTTCTGGGGCAGAGAGGCCTTTGGCCCAGGCCCTGAGGGCTGTGGGGGTATGGCCGCATCTTCCCGGAGCTGGAAATAGGGAAGCCAGAGGGATTCGGGTCTGGGACAGCAGGATCGTCAGTGCAGGAGTCCACCCAGGAGGCAGTGGCTGTCTCCATGGCAGGGACTGTTTGACTTTCTATTTCCAGCACTCGGCACCTAGTGGGAACTTAATAAAGGTTTGAGGGATTTCTTCCTGAACATCGAAGTCTCCAAGTATGAGTTGGGTTGGAGAGGGGGAAATGTGTCTAGTGTTGAACTCCTTGAAAAAGGAGATAAATGACCCCGACAATGAAGGGACGATGGTGGTTGATCCTGTGGATGCTTAGTGAGGGATGAAGGCCTGCAGCATCGTCACAGACTCTGGGCAGAGCAGATGGGACTTCCAAGTCCGGGATGGAAGCCTTCCACTTGTCTCTGGCCCCTACCCCTCATCTCATATTCCCGCCTTGTTGCTGATTTTAGGGGAAATGCTAGTTAAGAATCATTGATGTGGGAGGGAGGACTTTCTCATAAAACTGTCCAAAGAGTCATGGACTCCTTCGGGGGGTCCCTGCCCTCTGTGGGAAAGCTGTGAAAGCGGAGGTGGGCGACTCCCTTGGGGATGTCGCAGGAAGGCAGCGAGGAGGTGCAATGGAGAGAGCTCCACAGACAGGAGGACGGAAGCCCACCCCCAGCCTCAGGCACTGCTGGCCGTGGGGTCCTGGCCCAGTCACTTCTCCCTGTTAGTCCGCTCCTCCGCTGTATGGCCTGGAGAGGAAGTGGCAGGCTGCTGCAGTGTCTCTGCCAAGGAAAGCCCCTGTGGGGCCAGGGAGGGCCGGACGTGGCCGAAATGACTGAGCGGCCAAGAGGCCCTGGTGTGGGATCGAAGCTGGGTGGCTGCTGCGTTTTCTCCGTCTGGGGGCCTCTGCTCATTGTTGGTGCATCAGGAAGCTTACCTTAGAACGATGGAGGCCCTGTGTGAGTCATCTGGGTGGACTAGGACTCAGGGCAGTGGCCAGGCCAGATTCCCACCGTCCCGGGTGTGGTGATGGGGGCTCATGTTGCCTTCCTGCCCCAGCTCCCATGGAGGTGCTGCTCCCCAGAGAGCGCCGTCTCTTCTTTCTGCTGCTTTTCTCCTCCCCCTTTCCCCGCCATCTTTACATATTTAGTACAAATATTTACTCTTCAAACACTATCTTCCTAGAAAAAGCCTTCAGAACTTCCAGAAATTAAGGGCTGTTTTGGGAATAGCCAGGATCTTTTCTGGGCCATCTCTGTGCGAGACTAGAGCTGCCTGGTGTCATGGCGCTTTCCCCACCAAATCATCATAAATTGTTCATTGTGAACAGCTTTGTATGGAACACTTGTTTCACATGCCAGAACTTTTGACGATGCCATTTTTCTTTGCAGACCTCTGGGCAGACTATTTCTCTCTGGAATTGGATTGGGCTTTTTTTCTTTTGTTTCAAAGCTTCTCAAGCAGTATGGATTCTTGTTAGAGAATAGTTTCCATAGTAAATTCTATTTGGGGTCTAACTTTCCTAGGAACAAATTCTTCTTGGCCTTTTCCATTGCTGCAATTAATCTATTGGTATTCCTCTCCCTCCCTCTCTTCCCCCCTCTCTCTTTCTCCCTCATACTCACTTTCTTTCTCCTTTTCCTTCCTTTCTGATTTTCCCTCTCTTCGCTACCCCCTCTCCTCCCCCCCCCCCTTTTTTTTGGCATGTAGATAAAATTTAAAATAAATACAGCCAGTGCTGTTTTTGATTTGTGTCTTTTCCTTAAAAAGCGACTCAGTCCCAGCCCAGTTTGGGTTCAGAAGTGTAGAATAACATTACTGTAGGATATTTAGCTGAGGTGAAGTCAATTTGATATTGTTTACAATTAAGACCCTTCTATAATGGGATGGGAACAGGTGTCAGGTCCCTTAATAGCCCTTTTCTACTCCATTAAATATTGAGTAATAAATATGTAAATATACTTCTTTTTGAAAAAACAATTTTTATAGGAAAAAAATCCATTTTACTCAAGAACTCACTTGAGACCACTGCTTTATCCTTAGTATTTTCAGGGGTTTGAAGAGGGAGCTTCCTTAATTTCCTGCATCAGCTCTTTTATAGAGAATGAAATAATTTAAGGATCTTTTCCATAAATATCTGTCAATAGAACTTGATGCTGACTTTTCTTTGGAAAGCTATGAGCTTTGTGCTGAAGGGTAAGCTGTGATATTTTGGATTTGAAGTCAGAGGATGTGGGTTTAAAGTCCTGGCTTTGCCATTTACTGCTGGTGAGAGGATGTCAGTTTTCCTTTTTGGGTTTTATTTTTTTCTTATCTTTAAAATGGTGGGGCTGGGTGCCACAATCTCTCAGAGTCCTTCCTGTGACAGATCCTGCAATGCAGGCTGGTGGAAAGAATGCTATATTTGAAATGAGAAGAAATAGAAGATCTTTGGTAAGTTATTTAATTTATAAGGGCCTTGGTTTCCTCATTAGTAAAATGAAAAGTTGCATTAATGCACCTTTTAAGACACTTCGAACTTTGTATTTATATAATGATCCTGTTTGCATTACTGTGCTATTGTGTTCATAGAATTGTTGTGCTTTATAAACCTTAAAATGTTATGTAAATGTCAATTATTATTATATTAACTAGCCAGAGCCACGTAAGGGCTAATAAATTCTGGTGACTAAAAGTAAAGAAGACTTTCCACATTTTATTCTTTGAAAATTTTTAACTTCAAACGAATTTATTGGATATCATTTAAGTTTAGTTCCTGTCCTGGTATAATTGGGGTTATTGAGGACAATGTTTTATGCTCTGGAGACAGTGTTCCTAGACTTTTCCAGAACACACACACACACACACAAAAGGATCATAGATTTAGACTTAGAAGAGAGCTTAATGATCCTTTAATGCAGCATATTTTTACCATGAAGAAATTGACTTCTCAGGTTTTTTTCAGTGATTTTCCCCAAATGTCATATGGTTTACGATAGAGCTGAGATTTGAACCCAGAACCTCTGCTACCAAGTCCAGCACCCTTTAGATTCCACCCTGATGCTGCCATTCTTTTGAACTCCCAAAATTTGATTTGTAACAGGGCTGCAAAGAAAGTATATGGATTATATGGAGGAGAGTTTCCCAAGTTGTGGGTAAGAAAAAGAGGATCCTGGGTGAAGGGAAGAATGAGCAAAGAAAATACCTAAGATTTAGGGTTTCTTTATTGTGAAGTACTTTGCCATTTTCAGTGTCCTTCTGTATAGATTGCTTCTTGTTCTTTATATTTCTAACAGCTAAATCAGGGAATAGTCACAGTTCCACATATCTCTCTTTTCTTTATTTTCCCCGTTTCTCTCTCTCTTTTTTTTTTTTTTTTTGACTTGCACCCTGTAGCATGTGGGGGAAGGAGGAACATAAAAAGCCCTGACTTAAGAGCCAGAGGAAGAGAATGGGGGGCTCCATTTTTTTTTTGTGTGTGGGAATTCTTGGACCCTCTATGGCCTTGCCCAGTAGAAGAAAACAGGCTTCCATGAATGTGCTTTGTCACCCTTCCCCCCTCCAGTCTGCGCGTCCCTGGGAACAGCCATGACAAAGCGAAGTAGTACTATGTGGAGTGCTGATAACAGGGAATACAAGGCTGAAACTGGATCTTGCCGTGTGAAGATGGCATTTATGGGTCTCTGCCCGAGAGAAGTTCAGGATTGGACTTAGATGCTTTAGCTTGGTGGACTGTGCAGCAGAGCAGAGTGGGCTTCTCTTGTTATGTCGCACCAGACTCCAGTAGGTACTTCCTGAAATTACTTTCATTTCCAGATGAATGTAAACTCTTTGAGGTTATAAACTCCTTCCCTTTTTACTTTTCCTTTGAGTCACCATCACTTAGCACAGTGCCTGGTACATACATAGAAGATTTATAAAAAGCGCTAGTTGAATTAATGTGGATTTAGTTTTATAGGCAAATGTTTCACTGAAGGAGTGCATGAAGACTCCTTTCTAATAACGAGTATTAATAGAAACTTCAGAATAAATAAGTGCAGGCATTGTAATGGGATGGAAAGCACACAATGGCCTTGGAGTGAGAGAAGCCTTGGTCTGAATTTCCCCTCAGCTTAACGGGATATTTAACAAGTACCTTCTCTATGAGAGACATTGTGCCAGGGGTTGGACATATCCAGACAAAAACTTTCCTTGAGGGCCTTTGTTTCTCAGAAATTTGCCACAAATATTTTTTATAGCCTGGCCCTTCCTGCCCTTCAGTCTCTGATGCCTTACTCCTCTCCCTTCCCTCTATAATCCAGCCACACTGGGCTCCTTGAGGATCCTCCAATGCCTTATTTCATTTTGAATGCTAGAATGTTTCTATTGCTAGAATGTTGTCCGTTTACCTCCACCTCTTAGGGTTCCTGACTTATTTAAGGAATCTGCTCAAATCTTGCCTCTCTGACTTCTAAGAACCCTCAGTTTCCCTGGTTTCCTTCAACACTCAAGGTGTATCTTCTGTGGGAGGATTTTCCCAATTAGTAGTTCTTTCCCCTTTCAGGTTAACCTTGATTGATTCTATATACTTACTACACATACACACACACATGCACATATACGTGTGTGTGTATACACACACACACACACACACACACACATATATATATATATCTCATAAGTTCAGATGTCTACCTCTATATGTAATGTGTATATTGTGGTTTACACACATACTTACATCTTACATGTAGATACTGATATGTTCTCTTCATTGGAATATATATACTCAAGGACAAAGCCTTTTTTTTTTTGTCTTCTCAGACCTTAGTTCACTCCAAGGCTTGCACAGCCCTCTCTCACTCCTGTCCAGTTCACTTGCATATCATGGTCCTTTTCCAGAAGGAAGGGCCGACCCCAACTTTTGTGAGTGAAGCTGGTCAGTTGGAAGACCCCCTTACTCCTTCCCTCCTTACCCTCATTTTGTCCCTCCCTTCCTCTTTCTCCCTCCCTCTTTCCCTCTTTCCCTCCTCTTCTTCTCTTCTTTCCTTTCTCCTTCCCTTCCTTTCTTCATCCCTCCTTCCTTCCCTTCTTTCCTACTTCTCTCCCTCCCTCCTTTCTTCCTTCTGTCCACATAGGGTATCATACCCTTACCTACAGGTGCTCTTAAAAGCATTCTTTTTTCTCTTTTGCACTTCTGAACTCTACCAAGATATCTTGGGGATTTACTGGCTAGATTTCTTTCTTAAGATTCAGGCCTTAAACCAAAACTCATCTGATTCTCATTGGCCAGCAATAGGTCCTTGGCCAAGTCCCATTTGGTCAATGTTTGGATCCTGATTGACTCAGATTGAATGTAAAATATCAGTTATTTCTGCTTTGACTAGAAACTATGAGCGGTCTTCCCCTTCTAGTTTTATTTATTTAGTTATTTAGTTTTAGTTTTTATTTAGTTTTGTTTTGGATGAAGTGAAAGAGCAAATTCTTTGTTTCAATTGCTACCTCACCTTGATCCCTGAAGGGTGCGCCCTCAGTCAGACTGAGACCTTAACTTAAAAAGGGTGTGGTCCCCCACTGCATCTGGGGCCCTCCCCAGTCGTCCTGGCCAATGTCTGGCTCTGCAGGGGAAAGTGAGGCAGGTAAGCTTGCCCCACCCTTCCTCACCGACATCCCCCTCACCTGCACTCACCTGCATGCCACACACACCTCCCCGACGTTATGGCCCTCTTCCAGAATGAAGGGCAACGACAGAGCTTAGCTGGCTTCCTTACCCAGGGTCCATGGTGGCTCAGTGGATAGAGTTCAGGAGCTGGGGACTTGTTTGATTCTTATACTAGAGTCTTCCTGGCTCCCTCACCCCGGGGGAGCCACTTAATCTCTCTCAGCCTCAGTAATAGCACCTGTCTTCCAGGATTTTCCTGAGGATCATGAGATAACACGGACAGCTTTAGAAACCATACGTTGCTGTTAGATGTTAACTGATTTTAATTAAATGAGGGTGAATAGCTAAGGCATGACTAACTGATTCCAGCTGGTTATTTTGCAGTCTAGTCTTTACCCTTCTCCCCACTCTGGCCAAACCTCTTTACTTCCCTCTCTCAGTTTCTACATGTGATGGGATAATCCCTTTCTTTTTTGAGCAATTGGAGGGATTTCTCTAACGCCTCCTCAGCTTCCCCTTTCTCCTTCCCTCCAACTTCCAGAAGTGCCTGTGGGCTGCTGTCATGAACTCCTCCCTCTCATACCTGTGTGCACGCACCCATCACCCACTTCCCTAACCTGCCCCAGGCCAGCAGAGCACTCTGCTAAGCCAGGTTACAGCTGTGAGCCTGGAAGTGATGGTGCCTTGGGGCCCAGGGTTCTGTCCCCTTTGGGTGGCTTAACACATGTTGGGCTGTAATATGTTCCTTTTATCCCAAATCTCAGCAAACATCTGGCTCACTTTCTTTGGACACCATCTGTGAGGCATAATTGTGTTCTGTGGAATACCTGAGTTGAAGGAAATATTAGAGGTCTTCCTCATTTTATTGAGGAAGAAATTGAGAACCTGAGATGTGAATGGTCGTAGAACAAGAATTAGTTAAAATATGCCTCATCTCTGCAATGGAGTTCTTATTACTTAATCTGTTTGAAGGCAGGAGACTGGACCAAATGGTCTTTGAAGTATCTTCCAGTTCTATAAGGAGTTTTTCACTCCGTGATGTTTTGAAAGGTAGTTTTATCGCTGTGTTAAAAATCTTTGATATGGAAGTATGAGGATAAAGACCACTTTGGAGTTGAAAAAATTTAGATGGGTCTGAATTTGCCTTAATTCATATCAGACATTAATTGAATGCTTTCCCTGAATGAAATGTGGCAGATGTTGGAGATATAAAACCAAAAATGAAACTGCCGCTTTCCTTAAGTGGTTTACATTTTACAGATAAGAAAACTGAACCTGAGAGATGGAGTGGCTCAAGGTCATCTGGCTAAGTTATGTCAGACTTTAACCTAGGTCTTTGGATTCCAAGATCCATGGTCTTTTTATTATACCATAATGCCTCTCTCAGACCTCTGAGCCTTTCAAGATCTTGAGATGGAAGGGACCTTTTAGTGGCCATCTAATTTACCTCCTTTCATTTTAAAGTTGATAAAGGTGAGATCCACAAAGGTTTTAATGATGTGTCAAAAGTTACATGGGTTTTAAGGGACAGAACTGGGGATAATTCAATCCCAGGTTTGTGGGCTCCAGACCTAAAAGTCTTCCCATTATTAAGCCCTGCTGAGATGAAACATTTTTCAGAACTAGAATTTTTCCTTTAAAAATCTTTTTGACCTAGAAGGCAGTGGAAAGAATCCATCCAGTGCCAAATGTTCATTCCAGGGTAATGTAATTTCTGGTCAGCACAAAGCCACCTGGGAAATTCTAGCTCCACCCTCAGATCATCCTTGGGAGGTTAGTCCCATTCATTTAGGAACCACTTTTGTGTCATCTCCCTTCCTGGCTCCTTGGGAACATCTCTATAATCAGCTTGATTCCTGCTAAGGTATTTAATTAGCTAAGGAGTTTCTGTATATTCTAGTCTGGAATAGAATAGGAATAGTTTAATATTTTCCCAAATTTGATTTAAAAATTGTATTGATGTGTATGATCTGATTTTTTTGTAGAAGTAAATGGTAGTTATTAAGTTCTTTTTGAACAAGCCACCTTTCAGTCAGGCATCTACAGAATTGATTTATTTGTGGCCCTGGTTTTGAGGAAGTGAGCAGCAGAATTTTAAAAACTTGTGAAAGATTTCTGGGTGTTATTTGTAAGCTAGTATTTTGCAGTTTTATATGTAATAGCACATATGATCAATACACATAACATGTAATGAGAAGATAGAAAGATGGAGATACTGAAGAGAAGATACTGCATTGTCTGCCTCTGAGACTGATGTAGGTGAGATAAGCACGTATCATCACGAAGAGGATGCCACATCTGTCTGTTGGCACTGTGTGTGGGTGGCAGTGGAGATAGGAGTTTGTATGATGTGGTTCTTCACAGTGTCATGAGAAAGTTACAGCTGAAAAGGCTTCTTTTTGTGCAGCATGCAGAGATGGGTAAAATACCTTTAGGAAATTCTTACATTCATATTTCAGATAATTGTTGTGTGTATGGAGGTGTGTGTGGGGGAGTTGGAGGAGATTTTGTGGAATGTGATGTGTTGTTTTAGAACTTTTAGAGATTTGGAAAATATTCCCAGTATTTGGAAAAGTGGTTTTTTCCCTGCATAATTGATCTAGTCCCTGTTTGCTTTTGCAAGTATATTCTAGGCAGAATCTTTCATTCCTTTTCTGTAATGAATGAAGGAGTCAACTTGAAATAATCAGTATTGTTTTTAAAAAGCCTTTCTCCCCTCCCCCCCTTATGAAATGGGGTGTGCCAGAAGAGAATTGAGGTAAACTTATTTGTCAAAAATGGATCCTTTAAAAAACAAACCTTGATCTAGAATTTCTGTCCTCATTCCATCCTTTTTTCTTTGCCCTGAAGGGAAGTACCATATTCATGGGGCATTTCCATGTTCAAAGAATTTTGGTACAAGTTTGTGTCAGGGATTTTGAAGTAGAAAGATGTGTGGGTTGGGAGTAAATTGTACTTTCCACCCATTTTGTAAGGAAGTAATAATTCTATTGGGATTTTTCTTTGGTAGGAAGAAAAAAATAGATTTGTCTTAATTGGGGAACAAAAAACTTTAATTTTAAAAAGAAAATATCAAAACACTCCAAAAAACCCACGTTCCAAATTGGTTAGAGATACTGTCTCAAGTTTTCATTTTTTGATATTTTTATAGTCATTGGCCTGCTTTATTTTTGTTCATATGGATGTCATTGAAAAGATAGTGTCTGTTTTCTCCTGTAGAAGTGACCCTGGCTCTGGATGGAATTTGAGCAGAAAATAAATTCTCTTTATCAGTTCTCCTTTTTCTTACTTCCTCTGAAATTAGTTTTGACTTTTTCACTATTTATACTTTTGGTGATTTTCTTAAGCAAAATTTTCTGGTTAGTAGACTCAACATTGGGGGTGGAGGGGATGTCTGTGTCTCATTGGAGCTGTGATTTCATTGGTGTATGGGCCTCTTTGGTTATGGCAGTGAATGCAGATTGGACTCAGCTGTTACTTACAATAGCATTTGAAAATTGGCTGGAGGAATTGAAATTAAGAGACCATGTTCATACAATCTTGTTAGAGGTGGCCCTTGAATCCTAGATCCTGACTCCAAAGCAGCCTTTTTTTTCCAGTAGGTTTTCCTTTCTCTCCAACTTAGTCTTCTATTAGGTGTACAAACATTTATCATGTATTTCTCTATGCTTAACACTGTCCTTAACATTGGAAATAGAATGACAGGCCTGCTTTTCAGGATCTATCTTTATTTGATTATTATTATTATTATTATCAATAGTGTTTTACTTTTTCAAATGCATGTAAGAATAGTTTTCAACATACATTTTTGTAAAACTTTGTGTTCTAATTTTTTCCCCTCCTTCCTTTACCTCCCCAAATTGGCAAGCAATCTGATTTAGGTTATAGGTTAAAATTCTCCTTAAATTTGCTATCCTTTTAAACATATTTCCATATTTGTCATGCAAGAAAAATCAGACCAAAAGAAAAAAAAAAGCAAAAAAGTGAAAATATTATGCTTCGATCTACATTCAGTCTCATAATTCTCTCAGTTTGTGGATATCACTTTCCATCCCAAGTCTATTGGAATTGCCTTGAATCTATGCATTGTTGAGAAGAGTTTATCATCACAGTTGAGCACAGGATCCTACATTCTAAAGTGAGAAACAGCATGTAAACATCTGGAGAGATACTAGAGATATAGTAGATAGAGGGATTATGGGAAGGAAAGATACTGGCAGTTTGGAATACTTCCTAAAGCAGGTGAGTTGTGAACTGAGTTTTGAAGGAAGTAAGGAATCTAAGAAGTATAGAGTTAGGATTAGAAATATTTTTC
Organism: Antechinus flavipes; assembly: GCF_016432865.1. Lineage (NCBI taxonomy): Eukaryota > Metazoa > Chordata > Mammalia > Dasyuromorphia > Dasyuridae > Antechinus > Antechinus flavipes. The sequence continues at coordinate 138,152,768 of NC_067399.1, forward strand.
ATATAGACAGAGGGTTGAGGCACTGCCATTTCTGAAAGATCTTCATATATACATTGTAGACTATTTTAAAAGATTACTTTCCACAGAATAGGTAGTTTTGTCATAAGTACAATCATTTGAATAGATTTAATTTGACAATTTGTATCTGTCGGGAATTGCTTATTATTATTAAGTTTGATTCTTCACAACTGTGGACCATATCGTCATGAGTTTTCTTGGCTAAGATACTGGAGTGATTTGCCACTTCTTTCCCTAGTATTTTTTACAGATGAGGAAACTTAGTCAAACCGGATTAAGTAACTTGCCCAGGGTCATATAGCTAGTAAGGTCTGGGGCCAGATTTGAATTCAGATATTCCTGACTCTCAGTCCAGAGCTCTCTCCACTGAGCCACTTTGCTGCTTCCTCTACTTATTATTGGTTTTTCTCAAAAGAAAGCCTCTTCAGGAAAAGTAAAATATAGCCAAAGGACTGTTCAGGGATAATTCATTATGAGCCAGTGAAGATTTACACTTTATATTTATTTAATTCAAATTTATTTTTATAATTTCAGATTGAATTTTAATTTAAATCAAAATGGTTATAAACATTTATTGGAAATGATATTTAAACTTACTAGTAAGAAAGTTGTTTAAAGAAAATAGAAGAAATCAGGAAGGGTGTGCCATCCTATTTCTTTTTGAGGAAATCTTTAGCCTGATGTTTAAAGTTCTTTTTGTCAAGAGTAAGTCTTAGGTAGAGTGAAATTTTCAATCAGTTACTCATATTTATGGTTTTTTTTTTGATTTTTATTATGGAACCATAGTTTTGTAGGAAACTAAAACCCAAGCTTTGGTTTTGTATCTGTCTTTATGACTGCTCTCCATTCACACAGTCAACATACCACTTTAGTTCCTTATCTTTTGGGTAGGCTTTTGTAATAGCTTTATCTATGTCTGTCTGCCAGTCTATCGGTCCATCCATCTTTCTATTTATCCAGACATCTATCTCTACCATATGGTTTCTAAAATGATTTTCCTAAAATGCAGGTCAGCTTCCTATTCACTTTTGGGTCAGATGCATACTCCTTTGGCATTAGAAGCTCTTTCCAAGATGGAACCGAAAAAACTGAGAAAGGAGGGAAAAGATTCCCCTTTTCAGGTTGGCCATGTCACTCCGCTCCAGATCCTCCACAGCAGCCATCTTGGCCTGTTTGCTTTTATTATGCTTTGTGTTCTTTTAGGCCCTACGTAGATATACTAGAGTTTATTTTTCCGAGTTTAATTTGGACTCACTTTGAACAGCAACACTTAGGTGCCAAAATAGCATTGTATTGGGCCACTGTTGGTCATTAGTCACTCAGTCGGCACTGGTGCTTATTACATGTCAGCATTCCGCTCATTTTCCATGGGGGGTACCAAGCTCCTCTCTCAGGGGCAGGGCTAGCCATTGGGGAGGAACCTTGGAAAGGTGGGATTTGGGGACAGGCCTGGGAAGGCGGAGCCAGAGTTTATTTGTTGTGTTCAGCATTTATTCTCTGTGGCCCCGTTTGGGGTTTTCTTGGCAGAGCTCCTGGAGTGGTTATCCGTTTCTTTCTCCAGCCCATTTTACGGAGGAAGAAACTGAGCTAAACCATTACATGACTTTCCCAGGGTCACACAGCTAGTAAAAATCCGAGGCTGGACTTGAACCTGGGAAGATGAAGTCTTCCTGATTCACGCACGGTGCTCTGCCTCAGCGAGCCCCCTTGCTGCCTGTCATGGAGGCGTGGAGTTGTTGCTGCATGGCAGGACTGCGCGGTGTGAGCGCATCTGTGAGCCCGGTGTGAGCCCGGTGTGAGCACATGTGTGAGCGCATGTGTGAGCCCGGTGTGAGCGCATGTGTGAGCACGGTGTGAGCGCATGTGTAAGCCCGGTGTGAGCGCATGTGTGAGCCCGGTGTGAGGCGCCTTTCCAGGTGGGAGGGGCAGGTATCCCGCACCTGTTCTTTTTGAATGGCGGTGCCTTGAAGGGAGGTCCGGGTTGGCGCGCTGTGCGCTGGTAGACACTGAGCGCACTTGCTGAGCCGGAGGAGCGGCCTCTCCTTCCTTCCCTGCAGAAAGCGCTATCTCTCAGGGCACGGGGGACCCACAGACACACCTGCCTGCCCAGATTAATTTACCCCGCAGCTAGCCAGTGCCTTGGAAGTAAGAGATTAGGAGAGGAGGGACGAGCGGGGCAGGCTTGGTTAGGAGACTGAGGGTGATACGGGGCAGAGAACACGGAGGGCCTTGGTCCCATGGACGGAGGAGGTCGAATTGTGCAGGGAGAAACCATGGCCGACCTGTTCTGCAGGGTTGTCAAGGGATGCCTGTTCCTGGCAGGGATGAAGGGAAGGTCTGTGTGTGAGTTTTTATTTGTTTGTTTATTTGTTTTTCCCTTCTTAAGAGTATTGGTCTTCTTGATCAATTGGAATTTTCTTAAATTTTCTTAAAATTTATTTATTTTTCTGAGGCAATTGAGGTTGAGTGACTTGCCCAGGGTCACACAGCTAGGAAGTGTTGAGTGTCTGAAGCCACATTTGAACTCGGGTCCTCCTGACTTCAGGGCTGGTGCTCTATCCGCTGCACCAACTAGCAGCTCCTAAACTTTAATTTTTTAAATGAACAAAAATCTTGTTTCTCTCTCTTGGATCTCTCTCTTTCCCACTGGCAAAGAAATCTTGTGGAAAAATATGCACAGACAAGCAAAACAAATTCCTATACTGGCTAGGTCCAGAAAACATATCTTAACCTGCATTTTGAGAAATCATGATTGGTCACTGCCTTAAGAGAGTTCTTAAATCTTGGATAGTTGTTTACAGTGGTGGTATTGTTATTTATGTAAATTGTTCTGGTTCTTTTGCTCACTTTACTGTCCATCAGTAAATATCAGTAAATACTGTCCATCAGATGATAGAAATCTCCCCAGATTTCTCTGAAACTATTTTCTCCATTGTTTTTTACACAGCAGTACATTCATAAACATTAAGTTATTCTGCCCTTTTTCAGTTCATAGGTATCCTTTTAGCTTCCAATTCCTTTCAACCCCATGCTGATATTCCACAGGGTTTTTTCCACATTGACCCCTTTTCCTTTTTTTTTTTTTTTTGACTTTTTTTAGAGGTGTAGAACTTGTAATGCTATTGCTGAATCAAAGGATATGTACAATTTAGTAAGTTTGGTGATACAGTTCCATTGATCTCTTGGAATCTGAAAGAAATCTTCCTACTTGCATGATAAGAGCCTTAGAACAAGAAGAGCATGTGATGCTTTAATGTATCCCGTCCTTTTAAAATAATCTGTACTAGCAGATCACCTGCCTACTCAACTGTAATAGTATTCACCATGTTATGGTAAGATAGCTTGTGAAAACTATGGGATGTCATCCATGACAAAATTTTTTGGTGTATTGCCAAAAGCATTAAAGGAATTCCTTAAAAATAAACAAACCAATCCACATTTGTATTGGTTGTGCCGGCCATTTGGCAGTGGAAAAGAAAGAGGAGATAATAACTTGTCAGCACTAATGGCATGATTCTGTGGAAGTAGTGTCCCAAGAAGGATGATTGCAAGAGGGAATTAAGATTTAGCTGAGACGTGCCATTCTCCACAAGCAATGGATGGATAAGGACAGTTGTTTTTGTTATCAGGGTTCTGTAATTTAATCTGCTTGTTGGGACAAAGTATAACTGACTATTCAATCTCCTTTCACCCCCATATCCAGTCAGCTGCCATTAAATGAGCATTATTTACAAATATCAAGCTGTTCTTATTGTTCAGTCATTTTCAGTGGCCTCCGACTCTTCATGACCCCATTTGGGGTTTTCTTGGCAAAGACACTGGAGGGCTTGCCATTTCCTTCTCTGGCTCATTTTACAGGTGGAGAAATTGAGGCAAACAGGGTTATGTGACTTACTCAGGATCACATCACTAGTAAGGGTCTGAGGCCAGATTTGAACTTGGGAAGATGAGCCTTCCTGACTCCAGGCCAGGCCTTCTATTTCTGTTGCACATAACTGTCCCCACAAATATCAAGTACACAGTTAAATAGAAAAGAAGGAAATCCAAACTAAAATCCCATCTTCCAGAAGAAGTTTTTCCCAACCTATCTTATTTTTACTGCCTTCCATCTCTTATTTCCTATTTGTCCTTTATAGTCAGTTTGTGTATATTTGTTTATTTTCTTTTTAGTTAGATTGTGAGCTGTTTTTTTTTTTTAAATTCCTCATGTTTAAACATAGGGCCTGGCACATAATAGATTCAAAATAAATGTTTACTGATTAAATGATTATTCTCATTATGTTTATTAAACCATGAAATAAAGACTGCATGTGAGATACTCTGCTAGATAATATTACTTTTTATATTTTATTTTGTTTTTTTTCCTTGAGAAAGTTAAAAAGAAAGCTATACTCTTTAATCACTGGCATTCTGAAGACTGATTTGTATGAAATTTTCATATGGCATGATGATGAATGAGACTTTATCAGAGAATGGACAGAATGTTGAGCCTACTCATTTTATTGTTATTATTATTTTTAGAAAGTCAGTTCTGATGGGCTTCCTTTCATAAAGCACAAAAGAATGAACCTTAGTTAACAGTTGGCAGAAACCTTAGTGATTATTTCATTCAAATTCCATTCAAATTTATGAATAAAATGAAGCATGAAACAATTAATTGCCTTGCCTAAGGTCACAGGGCAGATCCTGGGATTTCTTGCCTTAGTGTCTAGGAATTCCTAACTCCTTGTTAAATATTCTTTCCATATTGATACTTTGAAGAATGTTTCTATTTAGCTACTTCCTTTGTATATGGCTTATGTTGATTTATATTATGCTAATGCATTAGTTCCCACTCTGGGTATCTTATTTGGTCATCAGAGATGTTTTAGTTTAAGTTAAAGGTTCTATGACTAAAAAATTCTGAAACAAAAATAAAGAATGCTGGGGGCCCTACCCTGCTTGCAGAACACCACTTAGCCAAAAGATGGCCACAAACTACCAGGGTCCCAAGTCTTACTGTTTATAGAGACTTTTATGACTTTATCCTCAATTAAGCCTGTGAAAATAACAGGTTTCAGTTAAAGTTATCTTTAGAAAAAAGCAAATAAATAAAAATCTTCAAAGACTTTCAGTGCTTTAATGTGCAAAATGTAATTTAGTGACCATGAGATTCTTGTCTCTCTACTGCAGATGGCAAAAGATGATAATTCACACTTTTGGGTTTTTTTTTTTTTTTGTGGGGGGGAATGCTGTATAATAGTTCTGTATTACAAATGAACTCGTGTTGTCCTCCATTGGTACTTTTTTGGGAAAAAAGAAAACTAAAAGTAGAATTCATCAGAATAGATTTGACCTGCTGCTGGTCTAAGGGAGTTAATTAGAAATGTCAAGACAACAGATCTTTTTATCATATAGCCATACCACTAATAATTGGGTTGTGGCCCAGGATGTATCATTAAAAGCATCCAGTGCCCCTGGGTCAATTCATTCATATCTTTACTTTATACAGTGCATGACTCATGTTTTTGAATCCCTGGTTATTACTTAGGGAAAAAAAGCACATTTTGTATTTACTATTATATTAGAAAGAAGCTGGTTTTTATAAAATGATTGGGATAGATACATATATTTTGACCAATACTTACAGCATCCTAGCTCCCTTCTTTGCCAAATAAACATCAGTTACATGCATAGATGACTAATTTTACCTTGTGATATTTTAATTTTTTTTTTTTTTTTGGGTGGAGGGGAGGCTTGGTGTTGCTTAAGACAGGGGTTATATGTACGGTGACTGCTATCTGCCCGGCATTATACTATGTGCTTTTCAGATAGAGCTGTTCTATATCTTACAACAATCTCGGAAAGTAGATTAGGATATCCTTTAAAGTTGAGGAAAATGAAGAAAATAGTTAAGTGACTTGTCCGGGGGTCCCAGTAAGTGTCTGAGGCTGGATTTGAACTCAGGAACATGAGTCTTGCCAACTCCAGCTCCAGTGCTCTACACACTATGGCACCACCTAGCTGCCTTGGTTAATATAGTAAAAGTACATTTTTATTGATTATTTTTTGAAAGAAGCATTAATAATGGGTTTAAAGAAGGGGTAAAATGCTTTTCTTCATGACTTAATTTTTTTTCCTTTGCTACTTTGGAATCATGATCTTAGTTGGAACGAGCTCTCTCTCTCTAGATGCATACCCCCAGTTATCCAGGCCTCCTTTTCTGGTGTGATTCTTGTTATGGGATTATAGATTTAGAGCTACAGTGAACTTTTTAGCCCACCCTCGCTTTTTACAGATAAGATAAGCCAGCATCCAAGTGTCTGAGGTGGGACTTGAACACAGATCTCAGCTCCACATTCAGCACTCTAGCCATTAACCCAGATGATCTACTCTGAAGAGACTCTTGGTCAGCCCTGCATTCTAATAAAAACACTTCACCCCTTTGAAAGTCCCTTGGAATGCCTTTTTGTCTTTGTGTTTCTCTTGACTCCATGTTTGTATTTCAGTCTCTATTCACTCCTAAGCTTTTCATCAGGAATTCTTGGATACCCTTTATTTAATATCCAGTTTTCTCCCTGTAGTAATTTACTCAGTTTTGCTACATAAATTATAATTGATCATAAGCCTGTACTGTTTGCCTTGTGGAATATATTTCATGTTTTCTGCCCTTTCATAAAAGTATTCAGTCATCTTCAACTCTTTGTGACCCCATTTGGGGGTTTTCTTGCCAGAGGTACTGGAGTGGTTTGCCATTTTCTTTACCTCATTTTACAGAGGAGGAAACTGAGGCAGAGTGTAAGACTTCAATTATCACATAGCTAGTGCTAGATTTGAACTTGTGTTTCCTAATTCCCGGCCTGGCACTCCACCCACTGTACCACCTACCTGCATCTTGATAAAATTAACACCTTCTTTTCCACATTATTCATTTGTGACATTATTCATTTATGTGGGAGATTTTTTCCTGATTTTTCTCTTTTCCCCAACAAGATTATAAGGTTTTTGACATTAGGATCTGCTTCACAAATTACTTTGGTATCCTTATTTAGTACAATCTATATCCTCAGTAGATATTCTTAGTTTATTGACTACTCCTAAGCTAATCAAAAGTATTTGAAACAGATATTATTAGGGTTTGCTCACTGTTGTGTGTCTGACAGGCTCAGTCTCTGAGCTCTCTAGCAAGATATTTGCAGGATCAGAGATAGTCAGAAACTTAAGGGTAAGAACTCCTTGGAATCAATGTTGTGCACTGAGGGCCAGGTTAGCAGGAGTGATGGAGTGGAAATGGCTTGGATTTGACATGAGGAGACCTGGGCTCTGTCATTACTAACTGGGTGCTCTCTGACAGTTTCCTCATTTCTAAATCGGGGACAGTAATACCTGCAATAATACATCTCCCAAGGTGGTTGTGTGCTGGAATCCTATAGCACTGAAGAAATCAGCTAGGTGCAGAATTGTATAGAGAAGGGAGCACTGATGATGAAGTCCTAAGTGCAAGGCCCAGCTTTGCTATTTACTGGGTCTTTGAACTTCTTTGATTCCAAGTGGCCCTTGAGGAGAAGTGTTATTTGGATGCATGTGTGTATCACTCACTGAGAGTACCTTCACTCAATTAAGGCACTGATGCACAGAACCCCTGCTTTTAGAGGGTAAGCAGTTATTGCTGCTTAGGTTTAGACAGACTCTTGGGTGCCTAGAAGCCTGAGTGCTCACTCAGCGATGGAGAACTTTTCCCAGTATTAAAAACCACCTAAAGGACAACAAATAAATAAGGAAAAAATCCTTTTAGAATTTTAAGTTTCATCCAATTTTTTGTTTTTAAAAAAAATAGAACATCTCATTTTAAAATTTTTACTAAAGGACCCAGGATCTGTCATTATCATAGTTAATTTAAAGTGGCAACATGAAGGACTTCATAATGAAAGTTATATTGCTGTGTGATCTTGTCAAATTATCTCTCAGAATTTCATTTTCCTCATCTCTAAAATGAAGCTTTTGGCCAGTCTTGGTGATTTCTATGGACTCTACCAGTTCTGATAATTCTTTGATCGTTTATATTATAAAGCTGGCTCTGTAGATTAAGGAAAAGACCTTGACTTGGAATTGAAGGACAGAGACTTGTTTTCTTGTCTTGGGTCTATCAGTAATTAGCATTATGGCTTTCAGTAAGTTGGTTGACACCTTTACTCCTCAGTTTTCTTATCTGTCAAATGGGGCTAGTAACACCTGCCCTGCCTGCCTCACATTGCAGAGAGGATAAAATGAGAGAATGTGTGAAAATGCATTAAAAATATAATGCACAATAAAAATGCAGCCATAGCTATTAAAGGAGAATGTGTTCTTATCAAACTTTGTCAGGGCTTAAGCACCGATAAGGACTCCCTCTGTGCATTTTGGCCACTGTGACCTGACTTCCATGTGACAATGCTGTGACACGGTGCAAAAACGTCATCCCTTGGTGACAGGAGTGGAATTTACTTTGCGATGGACTTGCAGAGGGCTTCTGTGGAGGGGAGCTGTCTCTGTTTGACTGGAGGCAGCCCTCAAAGTCCACCTGGGAGTGTCTGGTCAAATCCACAGGGATATTTGCCTCTAACATCTAAAGTGACCTGAAGGAGTTCTGGTGAATACCCACTGTTTGCCTTTCCCCCCATCCTCTTCCTTCCATCTCTTTATCTCTCCTTGTCTTCTTTTCTTCTTTTCTCTCCCTTTCTTTAACTGTCATTTCCCCCCTTTTCTCCTCCTCTCTTTCCTTGTCTTTCTCTTTTTTCTCCTCTTCCCTCTTTTTTCATCCTCACCTCTTTTCTCTCCCTCTTTTTCCCTGTCAATCTTTTTTCTTTCTGATCTTTTTTCTCCTTCCTTCCCTCTTTCTTTTTACCTACCCTTTCCTCTTCTCTTTCCCTGTCTTTTTTCTTCCTTCTTTTCTTTTCCCTTTTCTCTCCTTCTTTTGCCTTTCTACAATCTTTTCCCTTCTTTCTTTCTTCCCTTTCTTCCTCCTTTAGTCTGTCACTGTCTTTTAAACAGTTGCTTTAATGTAGCAAGCAGTCTGTAGTATATACTGTTAAACTTTATTTTGTTAGGAGGTTCCAAAACTGTCCAAAAGTTGTGAAACATTGAATTGGTCTGTGTTCTCTTTTAGATAATATATTTAAAATTCATTTCCATTTTCTCTTCTCCTACCCTAAAGATTGGGATTTAAGAATGAAACAGGGAGTCTAACCAGCTGATGCTTAACTGTAGTTTCAAGAAAAAAATGAGTGTTAAGTGCTGTGTCAGTATTCCCTAGACTTGGGGGTACTAGTGGGTTTCTAATGGACTAGTTCCAACTAGGACTGATGGGTTGATTTTTTTTTTTTTTTTTTTTTTTGGCTCCTGATGTGATCTGTTGATTTTAGCCTCTTCAAGTTAATTATTTATGAAATACAATTGTTTAGGCTTGCCACCCACCTTAGATATACCCTTAGAAGTATTATATAAAGTGAATGTTTGACACATTTGTTAGAATTTATAGCTGGGCATAAGAGAACTAAAGCTTGAAAAGAGGTCAGCATCATTATCCTACAAATTTAAAATATACTTAGACACATTGTGTTTTGAAATCTTTTAATCCATAGGCTTTAATTTAATGTTTTAAAAAATGTATAATCTTATGATTGAGGGTTGATAAGGATTTATTTTATCAAGAAAAAGTCCCAGAATTTTGGGTAGATAGACCTATTTCTAAAACTATTTCTTTGAATTTTTACTGGAATTCCTGAAGTGACATTGAAAACTTTTTTCATGGGCCTCATGACATAATCACTTGAGTGGCTATAAAGTGTATTTTTTTTGGGGGGGGTATGTAATTGATTTATGCAATGTAGAGAATTCTTGGTATGGAAAATCCTTCCCTTGATGTACACTGGCAGTTGTTTGAGGCTATTTATAATCTCCTAGGGGATGTTTTGCACATGGCCGTAATGCCAGTATGACCCAAGGCAAGACTGAACCTCGTGTGTTTTTGGCTCCAAAGCCAGTTTTTTGGTCCATTGCACCTTTTAGAAAGTAGGAGAGGACAGGTCACTTTAGAAAGGAAATAAGAGGATCATACATTTAGAGTTAAAAAGAGACTTCATTTTATGGTTGAAGAAACTGAGGGCTAGAGATATGATGGGACTTCCCTAGGATGATACAAGTAATTATGCTTTGAGCCCCCATTTCTTGTGATTCCAGATCTCGTTTTGCCTCGTCAAGCTCCAAGACAATTCTCCTGGTTATGGTTTGGCCATGGCTTTAGCCTTAGATAATTCCTCCTAAGGTGACTTGGTGGTGCAGTGGATAGAACACAAGGCGTGAAGTCTTGCTGACTTCAAATGTGTATTTATATTCAATGTGGCCTCAGATACTTAATTTTTGTATGATCCTGGGCAACTCACTTAACCCTCTTTACCTCAGTTTCCTCATTTGCAAAATAAGCTGGAGAAAAAGGTGGCAGAGCATTCTAGTATTTTTGCCTAGAAACCTCTAAGTTAGGGTCATAATGAATTGGATATGAATGAAATGACTGTAACTCCCTTCCCAACTCTTATTTTTGGTAGCAGTTTCATTTTACAAATATTAATTAAGCACATAGAATGTGCAATTCCTGTATTAGGTTTCAGAAATATCACAACAGTGACAATAAACTTTTATGTAATGTTTTAAGGTTTGTAAAATGATTTTAAAATATCACATTTTATCTTGATGGCAATTCTGAAGGAAGATACTATTATTATTCTTGTTTTGTAGATGGGTAAACTGATGAAAATAAGTTAAGTGACTCGTCTAGCGTCACAGCTAAAGCTTTTGAGGCTGGATTTGAACTCAAACTCTGGTCCTTAATCCACTGTCACCTCTATACAAAGGCAGCACAGGGGCCACCCATTGCAACACTCTTTGTATAAGATCTGATTTCTCCTATCAGAATTTGAACTCAGATCTTCTTCTTTTCCCCCACTTCCCCCACATCCAGTACTCTTGTTAATGTGACACATAATGTGACACATTCTCTCCTAGCCTGAGCGGCCCTTTCTGGAGCCCAGGATAAATGGCTTGAATTACAGCTGTTGTCTCTGAGCTGGTAACACCCCATCCTCTTGTTGCATACTTAGGGATCCTTGTTGGATCCATCCCACCCAGCATCCTTCACAAGATGCTCCCCCGCTGCTTCTGCAGGTGCAGTCTATAGAGATTTTTCACTCACATCTGACTCTTTGTAGACCATTGGGAGTTTTCTTGGCAGAGATCCTTCTCCAGCTCATTTTACAAATTACACAGGGTTCAGTGACTTTAACAGGGTCCCACAGAGAGTAAGTATCTGAGGCCAGATTTGAACTCATGAAGATAAATCTTCCTGACTCAGGCCTGGAACTCTATCCACTGTACCTCCTAGCTCCCCAAAGTATACCTAAAATATTAAGAAGACTGAAATTCAGTATTCCTATTTCATTCACCTGAGGGCCTGTGATGGGTCTTCCCATCAAGGAGCCCTCCCTTAAAGTGCTGCTCCAAAAGAATAGTTTGAGGTGATGAGAATAAATAAATGCTGAAAATAATGTGATTCACTTTAGGTCTGGATATAGAAGTCACAAGGAGTTCTCAGGATTGCAACCCACTATTTTTGTCACAAAAGGAATCAAACTACTTGTCCACAAGTAACATGACTATTTATTTTGATCTTTAGGGGTATTCTAGGATTGAAATGTACCTTGCAAGTTTCCAAGGGAATATTAAGAAAAAAAATTAAACATTTTTAGATATTCCCTGTAGTGTATATTATTGACTACTTTCATATAAATTTTATTTGCTTTATGACTTTACTGAAATATATCTTATGTGGCATTAGTGTTAATGTTAATCTTATATCCACACAGAAATATATAATTTACTGAGCATTGTGTGCATATCATAAAATTATTTTATATTCTTATCAATCATGTAAGAATTAGTTATCCTTATTAATAACTATCTATTAGTAATTAATATCCTTATCAGTAGAGTTATTCTTAAATTTTCTGTGTAATAAACAGATGGTCAATATAAGTAGATTTATAAGGCATTTATATTAGATGCATTTCTTTTCCAAGTCAGAAATATCCTTTTCATTTGAAAAAAAAAATTCTTGATATCTTTTGTTTTTACATTATGTATATTTCCTACTGTATCTCTTCCTTGCTTCTTTGTAAAGAACTATCACTGAAAGAAGGAAAAAAAGAAAGATAAAACAACCTCAGCTAAATGAATTGGTATATCCAAAAATTGTTGTATGCAGTGTTCCCTATCTAGGATTTCCCATCTTTGCAGAGAATTAGAGGAGGGAAGATATCTTTTCATATCTCCTTTTTTTTTTTTTTTTTGAACCAAGCTTGGCTTTTTAATTTTTTTCCTTCAGAATTCTGTTTCAGTTGTATATGTGTTTGTTCTTTCTATTTGCATTGCTCTAGATAGCATATGCGCGCGTATACGTCTTTTATATTGTAGATTGTCTCCATTTGACATTATGGGTAGAGATGGGTTCTGGACTTAGGAAGACTCATCTTTCTGAGTTCAGATCTGCCCTCAAATAATAGCTGTGTGACCCTCAGCAAGTCAGTTTAACCTGTTTGCCTCAGTTTCCTCATTTGATAATGAGCTGAAGAAGAAAATGGTGAACTACCCCAATATTTTCAAATGGAATCCTGAAGAATTGGCTTTGACTGAAACTAGTGAACTTAAAAATATTGGCTATATTAGGAGAGTAGATTGTTAGAAATTAGAAATTCCTGCATTCAGATTCAGCTTCAAATACTAAGTCATTTGACTGTGACTCAGTTTCCTCATTTATAAAGTGAAAAGTTTATATTTGATGGCCTTTGAAGTTCCATTCAGTTTTAAATCTGTGATTCTATAATATGATAAATCAGGAAGGATGCTCTCAGTTTATGTAACAAATCACCAACCTGTCAGATACTAGGTTGATAACCTTAACTTTGTATTCCTCTGTAATTAAGTCTTTTTTTGACTGATTTTCATATGGGTTTATATCCACCCTTGCTTTTGAAAATTTATCATTCAGATAACTCAGATGTACTATTTCTCATCTCTTCCACACAGTTGATATTCTGTAAGTTTGTTATTGCAGTTTTATAAAATCAAAATGTATTAAAATACACAATTTGGGAATTTGTATGCAGGGATTCCTTTCTTGTGATTTCATTACAGTAAGAAACTCTAGATTTGAAAACTTCTCCCATCAGTGAGATTGGCAGAAACATAAATAACAGATAAAAATCTCTATCAAGATTTTGACTTAGAAGAAATCCAATTGAGGGGTTCTTAACCTATTTATTTATTTTTGTCATGAACCACTTTGGTACTCTAGTAAAGCATATGGATTCCTTGGAATAATGTATTAAATTGATTTCAAATGCAAAAAATGAAATTTATAGGATGTCAAAGGGAACTAATTATGTTAATATTCAGTTATTAACATATTAGGGAAACAAGTACACAAACTCCAAGTTAAGAATTTTTGCTCTAATGCATTTTATAGGGCACAAAGTAAAATAAAGAGAGGTTACATCATTTCCTTAAGATCATAGTCATGAAGTGGTGAGGCTGAATCCAAGTTCACATACTCTGATTTCCTTTGTACTGCCCCCTCTATATAAAATATTGCTTTGTTTTCATTTGGAATTTTAAACTTTTTTCACTTTATCCAATTATTTCTCTGTATGTTTAAGTATGCATTGGGCCCCGGAACACATCAGTTTAGTGGCAGACACATTAGTCTTCTTTCCGTGTCCAAGATATTTATCTTAGTTTGTGAAGCCCATTTCCTTTGAAACAAATGAAACTAATCATAAAAGGCAGCAATTAATATATTGTAAATAATAGTTCACAGAATTTCAATGTGGCAGGTAGCAAAAGTAGTGTTGTAGTGTTTCCCAAACTTCTTTTGACAGCATCCAGTAGTATTTCCATGTCCCTGCCCTGTTCACAAGATGAATTAATTTGAAATCATTATCAATTAAAATTTTTTTATTTTGAACTTAAAAATAAAACAAGTATTTCCATAACAAAATAGAATAGAAAAAAAGGATTTCTTATGAATTGCAAATCTATTAAGTACAATTTTTCTTTCCTTTTAAATATATAACAAAATTATCATGTAACTTTCTTTCCCCCCCTCCCTTCTCATCTCCTCACTACTTTAGAGATGGAAGCTATTAGACACAAATATGTACCATACTATGCATACTTATATTTATCAGTTCTTTCTCTGAATGTAGATATCACCTGCCTTCATATAGGTCCTTTGTAATTAATTTGGATATTTATAATAGTTAAAATGACTGATTAATTCACAGTTACTTTTAAAACTATACTTTTGTCATTATATACGATGTTTTCTTTCTGCTCATTTAGCTCATCAGTATTTCATGTGTGTCTTTCCATGTTTTTCTAACATCATTGAGCTCGTCATTTCTTGTAGCACAATAGAAATCATTATTATTTAAAAAAACAAACCTACATCACACTGCACTTTTAAGAAGGATATTGCAAAATCACTTGATATTATGAAGTAACAAATTCAAAATGTTTGGATTTCTCTTTAAATCATAACTTATGAGAATAAAAAAGAAGAAATGATTACTGTCATTAGCTAAGGAGACATACATCTTGGTAATGGATGATAACGGTAAGTGAATAGTTATGGAAGCTTAATAGGATCTGAAAGAAAATTTTTTTTTAAATGAATAGAATGTTTTACATTTTATTTTTTAATTGGAATTTTATTTCCCAAATATTGATATTAAACACTTAGAATATTTCCCATGTCTCTTTCACATTTGTGTGTATCACTGGGAGCTTTTTAAAGGCAATGTTAAAAAACTCAAGGGAATTTTCAAAGGCAGTTGTAGCCTGCTGCTGGTGTCTCAGTCCCAGTATCAAATGGAATCCCTAAAAATTAATCAACAAGAAATGATTAAACATTGTAGTATGTTTCAAGTGTTAGGTACTTGGGATGCAAATAAAGAAAATGAACTAATTTCTAGTTTCCTGCTGGCTTTAAAACCCAAGAACTAAGGAAATAGGAATTAAACAACTTCATAAATCATTCTGTATTTGTCTTTAGGGTATTTTTTGCTTTTGTATGTTGGTGGATTTAAATTAGCCAACAAATTAATTGGCTAGAAGAGTCATAGTTACTCATTACTTTTCACCCTATGTAGTTTTGAAATCTGATGGCAGAGCCAGAAAGTTTTGTATTTGGATTTTTTTTTTCTGTCCCAGGATGTAGTTTTCTCTGGATAGGGGAATCTTTTATTGGAATTATTTTTCTTATTTAACTTTGGGGTTTAGGATTATTGGGACTTTGGGCAGTATAACAGTTAATCAGGCAGAAGTTCTGTTGAATTAATGTCAAGAATTTAAAAAACATGTCAATAGCTTTCAGATCCAGAACATGCAGTCAAAAGTAGATATCATACTAGCAACCCTTTCTAGTTTATAACTGTAATTTACCTGAAATCTGGGTGATTAGGACTTACTTTATGCATGTGTTTGTGAGTTTCTATTTTGGAAACGTGCTATCAGTTAAGGCAGCATTTTTGCAAATCTAGTTGCCTAGGCACCAGTATGCACCTGTTCTAAAAGTATTTTTGACATGGATAGATGTCCCTTAGAAAGCATGATGTTTGTGTTCCAACATTCACAGTTGTGTCTGAGCTCTCTTTGGCAGGAGTGAGGGGAGGAGGTGTGGGAATGTCCTGTAGCTTTTGAAATTGTTGACTCTTTGTATAGTATGATCACTGGAAATATATATAATATGAAAATTTTTATGTTGTAATACTTTACAATGGGAACTGCAGTGTGTGTAGTGGATAAAGAATTACCTTCAAGGTTAGTAACAGAAGCCTGGGCTCTTGGGCAAGCAGAGACAATTCCCATCTTTATTGGTAGTGGGAATTCCTCACCTGGAGCTCCGAAGACAGAGGACCTGGTAAAAGACAAAAAAAAATTTAATATCTACAATATGTAATATTTATATGAAATAATATAACTCACAACATAAGTACATATAAATATACATGTAAATAATATCAAAAGATAAATAACAAAACATATTAAGTACATATATAAATAATATAAACATAAAAGAAAAAAAATTATATCCAGAATATATATTTATATAAAATAACATATTTATAATACATGACTAAATATATACATTATATATAATAAAAATATAAAATAATTTAACATCTGCAATATAATATTTAAATAAAATAATATTTTCAATATAATATAACATATAGATATACATAAGTGAATATATAAAATTTATATGATCTAGAATAAACTATATAATTTATAACAAGTATGTATAAATAATAAAGTGTAAAAATAATATAATTTTAAATATATTAAAAATTAATCAATACATTCTGGGATCAGTGGCTGGGTTACTCTGGCTAGGTCATTGACACTCTCCATGCTCCATGCTCCAGGCCAAAGTATCAAACAGGCAGCTATACTTGGGATTGAAGGAGGGGAGAAACATTAAAATGTATTTAGGACATATTTAACAAAATAAATAAAATTACAGTAGAATATAGATAATGTGAAAGTGGCTTTCTAAGTCAGTTTCCTCATCTGTTAAATGAGCCAGAGAAGGAAATATTGAGGCATCTCTGTCAAGAAAACCCCAAAATGGGATCAGACAGGATGTGAAAAAAAAAAAAAAATTAAAGGACAAAGGCTCTATGCAATTCTTTTAAGATTGTAAGTTGCTGAAAAGGTTATAATGCGAAGGAGTTTCTTTATTTGAGAGTTCATAGACCCATCCCCAATATCATGTCCCAAAGAGATTTCATATGGATATTCTCTATGGACTATATGGATAATGTATATGGATGTGATAGCTATAGATTACTTTGTGCAGACTTGACTAGTCTTTTCACTAAAATCCATTTTTCCCTCATGTCATCTAATGTCCCCTCGTTCCCTTTTGCTGCCCAAATGTTTCATGAATGCATCAATACCATCAGCCTAAGAAAAGTATTGTTAGGAGAATAATTGTTTTTGCAAAAAAACAGCAAATACATTGGATTCCAGGGACGAATATATTTTTCTTGGGTGGGGATGGGGGCTAATTAATACTTCTGATCACTTGAATTATTTTAAATAGTTTAAAATAGACCTACATAACTATCAGAAAATAATTCAATGTAATACAAAATTTATTAGATGAAATTAAAATTCTGGTTTTTTTTCTGGGAGGGGTAATTGTGAGTGAGTGAGTGAGTGTGTGTGTGTGTGTGTGTGTGTGTGTGTGTATGTATTAATTTAGATCTCAAGCCTTTGCTTCAAAATTGGGAGCTATAGCAGTAGATTACTGCTTTCAGATAAATTGTCAGGTACCCATCCCTACACAGCTTTAAAAAGTACTATTTATAATATATAGTATCTAAGGTTAGTATCTGTGCTACTAAAAAAATATGGAAGAGTTGAAGAAGATCATATAAAGACTTACTAGCATGTTGAGTTTCTAATTAAAAGAATATTATCATTCAGTTGTCTTCAACTCTTTGTTACGCTGTTTTCTTAGCAGAAATATAGGAATGGTTTCTTCCTTCTCCAGCTCATTGGATAGGAAAATGAAAAGAGGAATAAGTTACTTTCTCAGGATCACACAACTAGGAAGTATCTGAGGCCATATTTAAACTCAGGAACCAGGAATTTTCCTGTTTCTTGGCCCTCACTGCACCTCCTATCTCCTTTAGCAGAATCTGGTATCTATAAAACAACAATAATACCTTGGACACATTATTTTTAAATTTACTGCTTTTTATTAAAAAAAAAAAGTTATCTCTTTTCTATGAATGAGACTATGTAGAGGGAAACTTTATAAAAAAAAAAAAGCATCCATTATTTTTTCATGTTCAGTAAGATTTTTACTTGTCTCTTTTCTTTTTCATTGATTCCTTAAGCAAATTAGGTCAAGGCAACTTTCATATTTAAGAAATACCCCCCCGCCCCCAATCTTTGATCACCCTTAATTTTTGTTTGAAGGCACTTAACAGAAATCTGCAGCTCTCTTAATTTCCGCTTTCCTTCCTGTATATATATACATCCTTTCCTATTCCATATATATATGAGAATTCCATATATTTATGAGGCACAGTTATTAAGATCCTTTGCCTTTTGAATAGTACTTCTTTAAATGAACATTGGGCCTGTGGCTTTTTTTTTTTTTTTTTTTTTTTGTATTTTTATATTTCATATTTTGTAGTTTCTACAAAAGGGATTTTTTTTTTTTTTGATATTAGTTATTTTGAATTCAAGAAAATAGGAAGGGGTGGGATTTCTTGTCTTTATAAACAGGATATTTTATAAATAAATTCAGAGTGCTGTTTAAATTCTGTTTTTTTCCCCCCTAGGATAGTCCACTAATAGTAATCTTATATGAATACTTTTTGTTTTTCAGCTTTACTTTGTAAAAGAAAGTTACAGATTGGCTCCCTTTAACTTTTTTTTTTTTCTTTTTCTCTGGAAGGACATCAGTACTGTAACATTTTATAAAATATTGTAGCACGCCATGCCATGATGATGAAGAAATTCTTTGAAAAAAGGCATTGTGGGAAAGACTGAGGACTCAGAATTGCGTGATGTGGTCTTGGGCTTCCTATTTCAGTAAAAAAAAAAAAAAAAAAGAAAAAAAGCCTGCCAGAGCCAATCTGTATTTCTTGAAATTTCTTTGCTGATGCTCTCAGTTTGGGCAGGGGACTGCGGTGGAGAAAGATGTCTCATTCAGTGTCTTTTCTGAAACTTCTAGTCTTGGAGGGATGACGTACACTCCATGTCTGTCAGAGGTGCCCCATTTTGCTGCTTTGTTGCTGACCAAACTTTTGTCAAATGTAGACACAGAAAGCACAGAAGGTTTGGGGGTGGGCTATCCGGGTACCAGGTTGTTAAGCATTGTGAGTGCAGCATTCTTGCCCCTGTCCAGCTTTGATTTTCAGCTGCATCTTTGTCTCTGGAGGGTCTGCCAAATAATTGACCTGAGATTATGGGAGAAAGGAGTTTTGTAGCTGACTTAGCGGTCTTAACAGACTCATCCATGGTACACAGGCCTTGTTGTTTAAAAAAACAGCCATGAAGCTTAAAAAGAAAGAAAAGAAAAGAAAAAGGGAAAAGGCTTTAAAAGACAATAAGAACAACAACAAAAAGCAGCCACAGTAATATTGGAGGCAGTGCGATGCCCTGAGGTCAGAAAACCTGAGTTTGAATAGTGCATGAAAGCTGAACTTGGAGTCCAGAATTGACCTGACACTAGCTGTGTGATCTTGAATCTCTTAACTTTATCTGCCCTGATTCTTCTCAACTGTAAAACAGATGATAATCATACTTACCTCCTATGTCTACCTCCCATAGTTATGAGAATCTGATGAGACAATATTTATAAAACACTTGGCACAGGACCCTCCCTCCAGGTCCAAACACTTAATTGTGGACAAGTGATAGGATCATTGAATTCAGAGCAAAAAGAGTCTAGAGAATACCTAGTTAAGAAACTTAACTTTTCTTTAAAATGGGATAATGATAACCAGACCTAACCCTTACAGGATATGAGGAAGTACTCTGCACTGCAGAATGCTTTATCATGACTTCTATATTTAAACATATTTATTTAAATCAAATAACATGAAAACTAATGTGAATACTAATTATCATTATTATTGCTATGACCCATAATATTCAAGTTGTCAGAGTCTGATCCTCTTCCCCTTCCATGTAAGTACAGCCTAAGTTATGCATGAAGTATGCCTGGTGAGAACTCAGTATTGTTGTAGCCATGGTGTGGCAGGCCAGAGAATTGCCCAGAATGCCCGATCGAGATCACAAGTGGATTTATTTTGCAACTTCAAGTCACACATATTGTTGTACAGTAGAGCCTGTACATGCTCTGATTACCATTTTTTTTTTTAAGCTTTTTATTTTCAAAACATATGCATGGCTAATTTCCAACATTCACCCTTGCAAAACCTTATGTTCCAGATTTTTTTCCCTCCCTTCTCCCTGCTCCTTCTCTTAGAGGGCAAGTAATCCAATATATATTAAACATGTGCAGTTCTTCTGTATAATTATAATTTCCACAATTATCTAATTACCATTCTTAAGTGTCTAAAGACTTAATTGACTAACATCCCAGAACACCAGGACCGCCAACTCATTCACTAAGATCCAATTTGTTGTTCTGGCATAAGTGCCACTTAATTTCTTTGTTTAATGGTCAGAATAGTCTTTTAGGACTAAGTAGAACCTAGTCTTGCAGAGAACTGCCATTTTATAAAAATGTTGACTGCCAGCTAGCTCCTTTTGAGGAAGTGCACACTTTTTGAATGCACTTATATAATTCAAGTACTTTCTCTTGTTGAGTTTAAAATCCTATTCACAGTAACAATAAACACAGGAAACCCCTGCCTGTTTAAACAAACATTTGAATTTTTGTCTACAACAGAGGTAAAGCTAATGTATGTGTTATTTTTTTTTCTATTGATAACCCAAGAACTTAAAATGTAATAAACATAGAATTCTTTAGTAATTTGGCAAGTCAGTTTCAAAACTATTTTGTTACAAGTTGCTTATTCCAATAAATATGAAGCTAGTTTAAATAATAAATGTGAAGTGTGTGTGTGTGTGTGTGTGCGCGCATGCAGGTAGGGAAAGATGATGGAAAGAAGACGACAGAAAAGCAGGAAGAGAAAATGTTTTGGTAGATATTGTAGATACAGTGTTGGGCATAAAGTTAAGAATACTTGGTTTTAGAGCCTGCTTCTGACATTTGCTAGCAGTGGGGTCTTTATCAACCTCTGCATACTGTAGTCATCTCCTTAGGACTTATCAGGAAGGACTGATGCATCAATAGAACAAGTAATCATCAAGCATTTATTAAGTGCTTACTGTGTTGCAAGTACTGGGGATATGGAGAAATGCGAAATTTTACATATATATATGGAAAATAACGTAAAAAAATCGTGGCAAATATGACTTCAAAATATGATTTTAAACCTGAGTGACTGAAAGAGTATCCAGCAGAAATAGTGAAATTTAGAAAAATAGTCATTTGGTGGCAGAGTATTAATAATGGGTATTGAACAGCTGTCCTCTAGGATAATGAATTAAAAATGTCAAATAAGTAGTTCCTAGTGTAGATCCTACACTAGGAACTACTTATTTGACATTTTTAATTGTGTTAATAAATAATAAATAGTTTTATAATAATAAACATGAAAACATTAAAAAATAAATATTATAATACTAATTAAATAAAATAAATATTTTTTTATGGTACTCAGTGTGCCAAGGCACTATGCTAATCACTTTACAGACATCATCTCATTTTACCTTTGCAACCTCAGAAGTAGGTTATGTTAACACTTTACCCCCATTTTACAGATGAAAAAACTGAGGTGGTTGCCCAGGGTCACATGGAAGTGTCTTGAGTCCAGATTTCAATTTAAGTCTTCCAAGTCTGCCCTCTATCCCATAATGCTACTTTGGGGTAGTGAGCAATAATTTTTTGAGGTTAGGGGGACACTCCATAACCATTTATTAAATTAATTCTCAGTATTTAAAAAATTTTTTTGGTAATAGCCTTTTATTTTCAAAATACACTTTCAAAACCTTATGTTCCAAGTTTTTCTCCTTTCCCCCATCCTCCTCCTTTAGACAGCAAATAATTTAATATAGCTTAAACATGTGCAGTTCTTATAAACATACTTACACATTTATCTACATTTATCATGCTGAACAAGAAAAATCAGATCAAAAAGGGAAAAAAATGAGGAAGCAGGCAACAACCACAAAACAGTGAAAATATTAGGTGTGATCCACACTCAGTCCCCATAGTCCTTTCTCTGGGTGCAGAAGGCTCTCTCTATCACAAGATTGTTGGAACTGGCCTGAATCAGCTTGAAAAGAGTCACGTCCATCAAAGTTAATCATCACATAACCTTGCTGTTACCATGTACTATAATCTGGTTCTGCTCGTTCCACTCAGCATCAGTTCATGTAAGTCTCTCCAGGTCTTTCTGAAATCATCCTGCTGATTGTTTCTAACAGAACAATATATTCCATAATATTCATACACCATAACTTATTCAGCCATTCTCCAACTGATGGGCATCCATTCGGTTTCTAGTTTTGCACATATGGGCCCCTTTCCCTCCTTTAATATCTCTTTGGGATATAAGTCCAGTAGTAACATTGATGGATCAAAGGGTATGCACAATTCAATAACTTTTTGAGCATAATTCCAAACTGCTCACCAGAATGGCTGGATGTATTCACAGTTCCACCAACAATGCATCAGTGTCCCAATTTTCCCACATCCCTTCCAATATTTATCATTATCTTTTCCTGTCATCTTAGCCAATCTGAGAGATATATAGTGGTTTTAAGAGTTAATTAATTTAATTAAGAATTGTCTTAATTTGTATTTCTCTAATCAATAGTGGCTCAGAACATTTTTTCATAAGACTAGAAATGGCTTTAATTTCTGTGAAAATTAATATCCTTTGACCATTTATGAATTTGAGTCAGTTCTCTATATGTATTTTATAAATGAGGCCTTTATCAGAACTTTTGGATGTAAAATTCTCCTCCTCCTTTCCTCCCTCCCCCCCCCCCCCCCCCCCCCCGTTTTCTGCTTTCCTTCTAATCTTAGCTGCATCAGTTTTGTTTGTACAAAACCTTTTTAATTTAATATAATCAAAATTATCCATTTTGTAATTCATAATGTTCTCTAATTTTTCTGTGGCCATAAATTCCTTTCTTCACAGATCTGAGAGGTAGACTATCCCTTCTCCTGATTTGCTTATAGTGTCACCCTTTATGTCTAGATTATGAATCCATTTCAACCTTATCTTGGTATAAGGTGTTAGATGTTAGTGCTTAGTTTCTGCCATACTATTTTTCCATTTTTGTAGCAATTTTTGTCATATAGTGAGTTCTAATCTCAGAATCTGGAGTCTTTGGGTTTATCAAACACTAGATTACTGAAGTCATTGACTATTGTGTCTTGTGAATTTAACCTATTCCACCAATTGACTATTCTATTTTTTAGCTAGTACAAAGTGGTTTTAATGATCGCTGCTTTATAATATAGTTTTAGGTCTGGTACAGCTAGTACATCTTAATTTGCGTTTTTTTCCCCATTAGACTTTTAATTTTTCAGATGAATTTTGTTATTATTTTTTCTAGTTCTATAAAGTAATTTCTTGGCAGTTTGATATGCCACTGAATAAGTAGATTAATTTAAGTACAGTTGTCATTTTTGTTATATTGGCTTGGCCTACTCATGAGCCCTTGCTATTCTTCCAGTTGTTTAAATCTAACTTTATTTGTATGGAAAGTGTTTTGTAAATGTGTTCATATAGTTGCTGGCATTGTCTTGGCAAGTAGACTCCCAAATATTTTATGTTACTTTAGTTATTTTAAATGGGATTTCTCTATCTCTTGCTGCTGGACTTTGTTGGTGTCATATAGAAATGCCACAGATTTATGTGGATTTATTTTGTGTCCTGCAGCTTCGCTAAAGTTGTGAATTGCTTCCAGTAGTTTTTTAGTTGGTTTTCTAGGATTCTCCAAGTATATCATCATATCATCTGTAAAGAGTGATAATTTTGTTTCCTCATTACCTAATTCTAATTCTTTCAATTTCTTTTCTTACTGCTAAAGTTAACATTTCTAATATAATATTGAATATTAATGGTGATAGTGGGCAACCTTGTTTTACTCCTGATCTTATAAGGAAGGGAGCAATATTTTAAAAAATATTTCATGTTAACTAGAAGTAAGTGTATAAATAGTTGCGCAACTAATCAGATTTTTATAAAAAGGGATTCTATTGGCTGTGGAGAATATAAAGACATTTCATAGACCCTTCCTGCAAGGAGTTTATAATTTTTCTGAAAAGAAGTGAAACACACACCAAAATAAAATTACTATTGTAAAATAGTGTAAGTTTTTATGGGAATTGATTGTATTCTATCAATTTTGAGTCAGTAGGCCAGGATTTTTTTTTTATTTGGATATTCCTAATCTTTGGCACTTTAAGAAAGTCACCTTCCATCTTTGGGATTCAGTTTCTTAATCTGTACAATAGGGAAGTTCTAAGATTATCTCTATATTATCTTAGTACAGAAAATGAGTAAAAATATGATTTTATTTGATTAGGTAATTAAAGAAAGAGAAGAGGTATGTATATTGGTCATGCTCTGAGATTTATCACGCTACCGTTCATTGAAAATATAGCAAACATTTAAAAATAAACAGATTGAGGGATACATGATTCTAAGATACACTGTCAGGGGCATAGATATATCCGGGACTGTGGATGGATCTGAGAGGTGCAAAGATACAAGAACTTGTGTGGGTTTCTATTCAAGGCTAAACTTTTGCAGTTGCAGAAATATTAGGTAAATAAAAACTTGCATATTTTTGTATATTTTATAAATATACAGAGCAAAAAACAAGCCAAAACCAAGTGGACGTCCAAATTTGAAGTGACTTTGGCGCCACCCTGTGGTTGCATTTTATGAATGCATTCCTCTGTCAGTTTCCGTTAGTGAGTCTGTCTCTTTTGGGGAAGAGGGAGGAGTAAGTTCTGATTAGCTCATGGCAAGATATGGAGCAGACTGTATTCTGTCTTATTTCAGCGAAGTCTGATATATGGAAGGTGGCTTTATCACAGTCTTTTTAAAGTCTCAGTCACAATGATATTCAAAACTGTTTTTAACCACCTAGAAGAGATTTAAGAGTTAACTACCTACTTGTAACAAAGAACAGAAATCTTCCTTAGTTTGTAGCTGTTCCCTTGAACAAAAAGCAAAAGTAAAATTGGAAGGAAATGAAATTATTACAAGCATGTGTCCCCTGAGGGAAGGCATTGGGGGCTTAGGCGTCTCCTATCACATGTCCCAAGGCACTTCCACCTGGGCCAACTCAAAGCAACTCTCCTTCCTCTGCCAATCTGATGTCCCAACTGGGATGTGAAGTTCTGGTGCAAGGAGCAACCTTCTCTTTGGCTTTAGACCCTCTGTCTCCTGCTGCATTTGTCTTGTGAAGAAGAAAGTTGTTGGGGAAGGAGACTTCTCTTCTTGTCCAGGTTTGACTTTGATCTCTGACTGTTGGGAGTGATTGCTTAGTTGTCAAATTCAGTGACTTTTATTAACTCCCTGTCCCATTCAACAAGCTCCAGTGGAACCCTGGAGTGGAACATCTAATCACATTATGGAAGTCCTAGATCTTTAGGATTTGATCCTAAATTAGGATTAGGATCAAATAAAAAGTGATATTTGGAACTCTTCAAAACTTAGCCCCCTCCTCTTTTCCAGTCTTTTTAAACCTTCTTTCTTTCTTTCTTTCTTTCTTTTTTGTTATAGCTTTTTATTTACAAGATATATGCCTGGGTAATTTTTCAGCATTGACAATTGTAAAACCTTTTATTACAATTTTCCCCTCCTTCCCCCTCCCAATCTCCTCCAGATGGCAGGTTGACCAATACATGCTAAATATGTTAAAGTATAAGTTAAATACAATATATGTATACATGTCCATACAGTGATTTTGCTGTACAAAAAGAATCAGACTCTGAAGTAGTGTACAATTAGCCTGTGAAGGAAATTAAAAATGCAGGTGGACAAAAATAGAGGGGTTGGGGATTCTATGTAGTGTAAACCGTAAACCTTATTTCTCACAATGTACTCTTTAATCTAGTGACATTCAGTCTCCAGGACTCAGGATATTTTCTCTGTCCGGAAGGCTCTACCTCCTCAACTCAGCCTACTCTGAAATCCCATTTTTTACAGGAAGTTTTTTTTGACACCTCTTAATTTTAGTGCTTCCTTGTGTTAATTATCTGTGTGTGTGTATGGGTGTATATCCACACACATATATCTATCTTTATAACTTGTTTGTGTATGTGTGTTTACATGTTATCTCCCCAGCTAAACTCCTTGGAGCTAGGAACATTCTCCTTTTGGATCAGTCCTTGGTACCTAGAAAGCACTAAATAAATGTTTCTTGATTGATTAATTGAATAGAAATTTGGAGGGAGAGTTTGGAGGCAGGGTATTAGAGATGAGTCTTGAAGGAAGAAGGCAGATGAGAGGAAGAGATAAAGAGAAAGCTACTACTGAAAGTTTGTTCGGAGGGCTCTTGGTTCTGTGGAGGTGGGCCTGTGTTCTCCCAGACTGTTGGCAAAGAACCCTACCAGGATAAACAAGTGATACTAATAGATGAACTTATATGAACTTTGCAACCAATTTGATATTTGTTTTTTTAATCAACTAAATCTAGCCATTTTTGGACTTTAGTGACTTTCTGATTAATTTTTTTTCTGTCATTTGCAGTTTAAGACTTTCTAAATTAGGAGGGGTAATAATTTGTATTGGTGGAGGGAGAATTCACACTAATGAAATCATGGCTGTTGGAAGAAGTGAAGTAATCATTTCCTGTCTTCCATGGGCTCAGGGGCTCTGGTGTTAATCTTCTCTGTGTAACTAGTATAGAATACAAAAGTATCACATGCAAAATCAGCCAGGAAATAAATATTTTGGTTCAGCAGTTTGATTCCTGGATTAGTCCGGTTTTGACTGAAGGGTCAGCAGAATGAAGATTTATAGTTCAAAGCAAGTATGAAATAATAAATGATGTCCTTTTCTGTCCTCTTTATGTTATAATAATGTAATTAAACAAGAATACTTGTGCCATTCCAGTTCCTAGTAATTGAAGAGAATTTGTTGGAACTCATGGGGAAAAAAATCCCCCAATAGAAAATAGAAATAGAAATTATAAGTAGAGGAGAATGTGTTCTAGGGATAAGATTTAAATCAGATTTTTTTTTTTTAAATCATAGGAAATGAGGCCTTGGGTCCAGAGGTGATGATATAATAAATCCAGGTTTGGTATCCTAAGAAATTAGCTAAGGAAGGGTTTTTAGTTTGCATTGTAGAAATCACTTAAAAGAAGTAGGGGATCAAGGATGAACAAGAATTTAGATGATACTGTAAAGGAAAAGTATTGATAATTTGATCAGTAGTAAAATAGGCCATTATAGGAGACTGCCCAGGTACCCTTTGCTAGTATTTCATGAACAATTGTTGAGCCAAATTGAATTCAAGGACAATTTAGCTAGGTTTGTTGATTGCCTAGCAGATAAAGTTTAAACTTTAAAACCTGTCATTCTAGGACTTCCATAATGTGATTAGATGTTTTTTTAGATTTATCTCATATTGCTCCTTTTAGTTTACTTTACACTCTAATTGAATTGGGCCTCATATCTATCTAACACTTATGTATATGTCTTTACCCTATTGCCTTCTCCCCTTTATTCCTTCCTGCCAAAATGTTGAAATCCTAGGTCCAGCTTAACATCTGCCTCTTCCTCAACCCTGTTTGCTCTCCTGACCCCCAAGTTTTCTTACCCTGTACATTTCAAGCATGGCACTTTGTATTTTCCCTATAAACTTGTTACATAGCATTCTATATTAGGGACAATCTATATTCTATATTTATTTTATCATTATTGCATGCTCTTGTGAGTTGTGTCCATTGGCTAGATTGTATCTCTAATAAATATTGAATCTTCCATTTTCTACTCAGAATATCTTTTTAAAATGGTTGTTGAGTGAATGAATAATGTATTTTAGAAAAATTATAAGTAACCACTGCAGAAGTTCTTTGGGCAGATGAAGACATTTATTCAACTCGTTCTTTTCTCTCTGATAGTGTTCCATTTTTGTGGAAGCACTCTCTATTATGAACATTTTTTACACAGTTAGAGTTTTACATAATTGGAGCTAGGTTTAAAAAAGTATGTCAGAAAAACCAGATTTCTTCCAAGTTATTCTATGATTTCAGAAGGTTCCAGTTTTTTTATGGGGAAGGAGGAGTGGAATCAATATAGTGTTTTTTCAGTGATGGTTTACTTTGCATAAGAAAGATTATAATCTTCTCAAGTTTTTTTATTTTTTTAAAATTCTCCCTCATTGTCCAGTGAGTGATAGGAGTTGGGCATTATATGACTGGAAAAAGAAAAAAGAAATATTGGAAGGAATGAAAAGTAATAAAAAAAAAATCTTAAATCATAAAGTAAAGAATGAAAAGCATCATCTAGCTCTTTCAGCTAGACAATGTTCTGAGTATTGGAGGAAACAGGAGGAGGGAGTGTATTCTTGGTGATGGGGATCGTTCAGCCTGACTTCTCCAGTGTTCGCCTGCCTCGGTCCCTATTGTCTGTGGGCTTACTGATGTACAGGGGCCCCTGTGTTCTAGCTTTTGTTTTTATTGTGGGTGTGAAAACATGATAAAAAGTCCAACAATAAACAATCCACAGAGAATGTGAGGTCATAGTAATGTGACCTCACAGGGAACTAAATACCTGGAAGCCAGTGGAGTTCAGCAGATTCTTGGAGTATGTGCGACAAATACCTTCAAAAGGTAGACTTCACAGAAGTATGGCTGGAGTGCATACTAGACATTGGGATGTATTTATCTTGGCATTGGTGCTTCTGCTGGTGAGTTGATGCTTCCATAGGTTTAAGAGTTCGAGGTAGAAAAACAACTAGCAGGATTCCTCAGGAACCCCTCCGAATCAGACCTGGGACCCTGACCTTAACGCAGATGGAGGCCAGGAAGGAAGACTGTAGCCCTCCCTTTTTTACTTTTAATGAAGCTTTTCTTCAAGACTTAGAAACAGAATGGAGGCTGACTGCTGGAGATTATGAGGAGGATTTGGGGGAAGTAGGTTAGGTGAGTTTGAATTTGAAAGAGTTGAGTTTTGACATGTGAGGGAATTAGGTGTAGGATAAAGAAATTAATTTTGGGCCTTTTGGTGAATGAGATTTTAGAAGTAGCAAAATTGTTGTGGAAGTTTACCTAAAGATGTTGAATTAGACCTAGAAGCGCCCCAGGCGCTTGGGTGACCTAGCAAATAGGCAATGACCTTGACATCTGGGATGACTCTGTGAGGGATCAAGTCACTTAATGTCTCAGTGCCCTAGGCAGCATATGAATGCCCTGCTAACTCATCTCTGGCCAGAGAAGTCTTGTAATTAAAATACAAACGGGATGTACCTATCAGGACATGGTAAATGTCTGAATGTGTTTTGCTTTGCTATGTCTTTTGTCCTGAGGTGTTTTTTTTTTTTTTAAATTATTCATTTGATAGTGGGGAGCAGAAGAAAATGCTCAGGTTTTGACATCAAGAACCTCCCCCTAACAGTGACATCACAGACTGCAACCCCTAACTAACCCCATCTCCCTACTCTTATTCCCACAAATGTGACTGTATCTGTCAGTCAGGTCCTAGAGGGCATACATTAATGCTTCTATTTGGGAGGGAGGAGAAAGGGTTTATTTGAGCAATAGGGACTTCTGTGCATGGCTGGAAATGTAAGGGAGGACTTGACAATGCAATTGATTCTAGGAATTCCTGGTATAGTTTCATGCTGAACAATTTATATTGTTACCAGTGCTCATGCATAAGCATATGTGGTGTCTGTAGGTCACTTTTATGTTGTCTGGAGGTTGCTGATTTTGGTCTGCCTACCAAAGCCACATTAAAATAGATATCAGAATATGAAAGGAAACATCATAAAGCTCTGATTGCTCCAAATCTCATCCTTTTATCTCTTAAGCAACTGTATAATTGTGGCTACATCCCCTAATCTCTTTGGGACCCTGGCTTTCTTCAACCCTTTAAAATGAAGGGGTTGTCCTGTGTTCCTTAGCTCTCCACCTATGAGCTCCCATCCTTCTATTTCTAACTGCATGATCCTGCTATCCGAATGAGCATCTGAGTACTTTTTGGTATATTTCCTGTTAATAAGTCTTGTGGCTTTTTTCCTCTCTTTTCTTTGGCTTTAGAAATTTAAATTTATTTTAAAATGAATAAAATCTAAGTGGTAAGAATCTGTGTCCCGTTTAATTTGTGTGCAATAGTTTATTTGATTGAATTTGCTTTTTTTTTTTTTTTTTTAAATAATGAGAAAACTATATGGGTAGATCTAATGAGTTGTAGGAAGAACTAGAGAAATGTGGCTTATATAATTTATAGGAGTCCATAGGATTTAAAACTAGAGATCTCAGAAATCATCTAGCCTAGTTCTCTTATAGAGATGAAGAAATGGAGGCCCCTCTAGAGATAAATTGTCTAGAGACAAATCATACAGGTAATTTGATGTTGTTTGTTGTTTAGTATTTTTTGACATGTCTGACTTTTTACATATTTGGGGTTTTCTTAGCAAAGATACTGTAATGGTTTGCTATTTCCTTTTCTAGACCATTTTATAAATGAGGAAACTGAGGCAGAGTAAAGTAACTTGCCCAGTATCACACATCCAATAAGTGACTACTGAGGCTAGTTTTGAGCTTAGCAAGATGAATCTTTCTGACTCCTTGGTTGGCTCTCTATCCACTCTACCACCTAGGTGTTGTATCTTCTAATTTATGATAGAGTTTTAATTAAACATGTCATCAGCTAAGTGCTAAAAGTTTAGTTTCATGTCAAATAGCTTTGGCAGTTGGGATCATTGGGTTGTTTAAATTGTAGAAAGTATTACAAAAAGACAGTCATTGTAGTTTATAGACTTTGTTTTCATTTTTTAATAAGTAGAGAATCATGGACTTGCTTTGCCCATTTAAAATTAGCTCTTCTTACGTATGTGTATTCATCAACATCTATCTAGTTATTTTCTGATAGGGAAAATGGAAGTTCTTAAATAAAATTTTTGCGGGTATCTTTTTTCTTTTATCACTAAAACTTTCTGCAACCTCTTCTCTTTTACTGTGCCCCCACTTTATAACAAATATTTTAAAATAAAAATACAAACCCAGCATATTGATTAGTATATTGAAAAAACCTAAAAATGTGTACAATGTTCCACACTCATGGATCTCCCACTTCTGCAGAGGGAGAGAGTACGGTGGTTTTATGCTTTGCCTTTTCATTTCAAAGTCAATGTATATATTGTTCTCTTGGCTTTTCCCCACTTTACTCTGCTTTGGATCAGATACATCTTTTCATACTTCTCTGTATTCATCAGTTCATTTTTTCTTATAACATAGTAATATCCTATTATATTCATGTCTCACAATTTTTTTAAAGCTGTTCCTCAATATGGACTTAAAGTTACTTTGTTTCCATTTATTTGCTACCAAAAAAAATGCTGCTACAAATATCTTGGTACAAAAAGTGAGCTTTTGGTGTATATTAATATTAATTGATATAGAATATAACAATATATGATAATTTTTACAAATAATTATTAATTTTTTTTCCTTCTCTAGCAACAATGTTGGGCTGACTACTTCCACTCAAGATCTCCCTGGTGAAATGGGGAGTACAGAACTTCTGGAAAAAGAATCCCCTGAAAACCTCAGCAATGGAACAAACAGCAACTTGGAAGCTGCTAGACGGCTGGCCAAACGTCTTTACCACCTAGATCATTTCAAGCGTTCAGATGTGGCCAAGCATTTAGGAAAGAAGTATGTATTCTTAAATCCTTTAGGTTAAGCATCTGAATATGTATAGGTTGATTTTATTAACCAACTTTATTTTTTCATTTTCTTATAGCAATGAATTCAGCAAACTAGTAGCTGAGGAATACCTTAAGTTTTTTGATTTTACAGGAATGACGCTGGATGAATCTCTCAGGTATGTGGTTTAATGACTAAATGTTACTTTTTCTTGTTATTATTGCAAAAATTACTTCACTCCCAAAGAAGTAATTATTCAAGAGAGAGCAATGCACTCAAACTTGATTTTGATTTTATTTGTTAAAGCAAAATCTTTTCATTGCTTTGTGATCTTAAGCTAGCGATTAGATATTGAGATCTAGAAAAGAGGCCTTAAAGATCCTCTGGTTCACCCTTTTCACTTTATTTATATGGAAACGATGGCTCCAAAAGAGAAATAGCTGATGTGAAAATATGGGCACCTAGATGGAGCAATCCCTAGAGGAAACAGCTTGGAAACAGACAAACTCATCTTCGTAATAGGTGGTTCAGTGGTAAGGTTCTCGCCCCGTGAGGGTGCTGCCATTTCAGGCCGCTGGATGGTGATGGGAGAGAGTTCTGGGCCCAAAGGCAGGAAGGCCAGATTTCACATCTCACCTCAGACACGTAGTAACTATGATCCTGGACAAGTCCCTTAATTTTTTTTCCCTTGAGGCATTTGGGGTTAAGTGACTTAACCAGGGTCACACAGCCAGGAAGTGTTAAGTGTCTGAGGGCAGATTTGAATTCAGGTTCTCCTAGTCGCTCCAAGTCACTCCACCCTGTTTGCCTCAGTGTGCCCTCAGTTTCCTCATCTGTAAAATGAGCTGGAGAAGGAAATGGCAAAGCACTCCAGAATCTTTCCCAAGAAAACCCTAAATGGGGTCACGAAGAAACAGACACAGCTGACATGACCCAACAATCACAAAGTTATTATTAGGCCTGGGCAATTCATTTAGCCTTGATTTCTGTAACACTTATCTCACAGGGCTTTTGTGGGGATTATATGAAGTAGTATATAAAGTGTAACATGTTTTCTCTTTGCAAACTTTCCAGCACTATATACATGATATTACTGTTATCATTGTTATTGTTAATTTCCCTTTTAACTAACTGATTAGGATCCTATATCTGTTTTAAAACAATATTAATTGCAAAACCTATGAGAAAGATGTATTTTAATTTATTGCTTTTAATTTTAACTAAGTTAATTTTAATGTTTTAATTTTTGCTTTTTTAAAAATTTCCTTTAGGTGTTTCTTTAAGGCATTTTCTCTCATGGGGGAAACTCAAGAACGAGAGAGAGTTTTAGTTCATTTCTCCAACAGATATTTTCATTGTAATCCAGACACCGTTTTTTCATCAGGTAATTTTGCTTAGTTTATCTGTTTGTACATTTTCTGAACTTTTAATCGAGTTGAATCAGTGTGCATTTATGAAGCACTGGATACCAGACACTGTCTGATGCTGGGAATACAAATATAAGTGAAAAGAAAGTAATAGTTCCTGCCCCCCAAGAGTTTATTTTTTAGTGGAGAAAGATAGCACATAAAAAGATGAAAACCGAGGATTTTGAAGGAAGAGATGAGGGAGAGAAATCTGGAAAGCAGAACCCAGAGAAAAATGAAGGGATGTACATAGTTGGCTTGGGTACTTTACTTAAAATGGAGTTTCAAGGAGAACTGAACCCCAGAGTGTAGCCTAATGAGGAATAAGAATTACATTTTTTTACAGTAGTCGAGATTTAGATCTGAAAATGCCAAAATTGAACTGTTAGTCAGCAAGTATTGGTTTAATACAGTTAGGTAAGCTCTAACTTAGATCTTCCGGTTACTTGATTTCATTTTTTTTTTTTTTTTTTGGCTGAGACGATTGGGGTTAAGTGACTTGCCCAGAGTCACACAGGAAGGAAGTGTTCCGTGTCTGAGTTCAGATTTGAACTCAGGTCCTCCTGACTTCAGGCTAGAGCTCTCTCTGCTGCACCACCTAGCTGATCCCATTTACTAGATTTCAAATGCCTAACAGGGATCTGTTGACCCATCTTCTGTAGACAGTTATTTTTTTAAATTTTTAATAATTCAGTTCCCATCAGAATGTATAGCTAAATTTTTAACAATTAAAGTCAGTTTCCTCTTGCTTTGAGTTTAAGGAATTTTGTTTACAATGAACAATTTCTGAACTAATTAGCATGCTATATATAAGGCAGTAGTTGGTTTTTTTTCCTTTTTAATCAAAATAGAAGGTTAAGTAAATATCTGTTAACTAGAATAAGCATAGTTTAATATTAACTAAAAACAAAGGCATTAGGTATTATATTTGTAAGCTGATTTTAAAACTTTTTTTGATAAATCTTATTTTTTTCTTTCTCCCTCTCTTTGTCCACTTTGGGCTTACTTATAGAATAGGATATATAGAGTAGGACAGGATATTAATGCTGTTATTAAAGAATTTGATAGAGAAATTATTAAAGAATTTGACAGAGAAAGAAATAGAAACTGTTGAGTAAAATGAAATCAGTGGATTTTAATAATCTTTCATTCAAGTGTCTGTATCCCAAGATTGTTGAGAGCTAATTTTTGATCACCTTTATTTTCTATATTATTTGATTCAGACTGATCCTTCTACCATGTCATCTGAATTAATGGGATATTTTACTTTTCGTGGTACTAGGTTTATAGCCTGAATTTAGATGAATGGCAGAAAGAGAGAGTATTAAATTACTCCCTGGGAATGAAGAGCTTTGTCTCCTTCTTAAGAAGAAACAAAAGCAGTATAGCTGATCTGAGAGTTAGAGAGACTGAGTTCATCCTGCCTCTGACATATGCTGGCTATGTGACTGGGCAAGTCAATTACTTTCTTATCTCTGCCAGGAAACTTTCTTAAAGCTATTTAGGACAGGTGCTGATTTATCTTATTGGGGAGTTTCTTCTCTTGGAATTTTTTGTCAGAGAAATCAGAGCTCTTATTCCCCTAACTTTATCCCTTCCTATTGCCTGCCCTTCCCAGGAAAAAATGAGCCAATAATCTAGTTGGCACAGAAATGGCAGAATGAAAATAAAGGAAATTTATAGTTTTGATTTCTAAATTTAATCCTTGGTCATGTGTCCCTTCAAATATAGGTAAATCTTAGTAGATACATATTTGAAAACGGGATGTAGTCCCGATTAAGAGAAAACTTTTTGTCTCTCTAAACTGAATTACTGATTTAACGGAATTAAAAGTGAGAGGTTATTAAATCTTGCTTTCCTTTAATAATATTTACTATTGTTCAAATTCTGGTTTTTTCTGTATGTTAATGAAATGTAAAGAATTAGTTGAGAAAAGAGTACCCAGCGAAAGAAATGGGCTTCAGGTTAGGACTAATAACTTAGATGATTGCACTAAGCCTTCTGGGTATGATTGGCAGTTTGGACAGGCAGCAAGATATGAGAAATTCATTGCAATCTTTGGAATTTCTTAATGTGAGAATGTTTGGATGATTTCACATCCTCTAAGTTCCATTTTACAAAATGAATGGGGTAAACTGTGTCTTTGCTCAGTAACTTGCACTAGGAACTTCTCATGCTGTGTGTTTTCCATATGAATGGATAAGAGTCTCTGTCAGGGGTATAGGGTTACATCAGTTTCTCTGGATTGATCATTTGTTTTCCTGTCTCTTTCTTCAGATGGAGTCCATTGCCTCACCTGTGCCATCATGCTCCTTAACACTGATCTACATGGCCATGTAAGTATAGGATTGTGAAGTTTTGCTTTCTATTAGAGACTTACTGTTTTGTTAACTTGAATGTGTGGTGAGGGATATGGTCCACTGGGATAAGTGTGTTGTTTTAAATCTCCAGTGTGGTCTCTATATGTGTAAGTAGCTATACATGTGCTAAGAAGAGATATGTTTTTTATGCACTTTCCATAAAGGGGAAAAGTTTATTGCTACTTTTCTCTATGGGGAAAAACATGCTATTGGTATGACTGTCTTGTATAAAACTGTGTGACATATAGTATGTTTTTAATAAGGATTATAAAAGAACAAAAAGGAAAAAAAAAGAATGATTACAAAACAAGAATATTTTTAATAGTTTGGAAAAAGTCTGTATCACTTTTATTTATGAATATGATCTTTTAATATTGTAATTTTGCATAATTATTTTTGGTTCATACCAATATATAGTTTTCCCTTTAGGGCATGGCTTATATTTAGGGATAAGTTCCATGGAAGTCATTATTTCACAACAATTAACTTGGTAAACACTGAGCCCTAGAAATAAACTTGTGACATTTTGCTTTATATACCAGAAGTAGAAAGAGAGCAAATAATGCTGTTAGTTTCATTGTTGATATATTCTTATTAATTTTGATTATAATTTGTCCACGACTATGATTTCATTGGTTTTTTTATTTGGGGAGGGGAGGGTAGGAGAAAGGAGGAGAGAAGAGGACTCTTGAAGTGCTCACTTTCTTTGCTAATGTTGATCAGTAATTATATTTACTAGGCTTAAGAGAGCTGTCTGGGACATTTGGAGTCAGGAAAGGAGTATGTGTTAGAAGTGGGATTTGAGCTAAGTCTACTACTCTAGGCTGTCTCCCCTCCTTGTCCCCCATACCCTGTTCACCCCCAAATGCCTGAAACTTTACAAAA
Organism: Antechinus flavipes; assembly: GCF_016432865.1. Lineage (NCBI taxonomy): Eukaryota > Metazoa > Chordata > Mammalia > Dasyuromorphia > Dasyuridae > Antechinus > Antechinus flavipes. The sequence goes on from NC_067399.1 coordinate 138,188,970, forward strand.
CCAAATGGAATATTTTAATATGAAATTTATTCACTATCATCATTTTCCACTAGATGGCAGAAATGGAACATTTCTTTCCTTAGACATTTCTTAATAGGATGGAAATAGTTAAATTTGAGAATATTGACTATATCATTGTTAAATCTTTATTTTCAAATTAGTGATTTGTATTAGCTAGAGTGAGAAGGTCATTGAGTTTCATCCTGGTTTGCCTTTTTTATTCTCTTACCTCAATTTACTTTTACTGGTTAAATTTCAGATTACTCTTGTTAAATAAGGTATATATTGGAATTTGCCATTAGAAAAGCCCACTAAAGTAAAAAAAAAAAAAAATGGAGAAGTATTTGAATTAATTTTAATAAAATTGGAGAATACATATAATGTTTGTGCATAGAAGATGAATTATACACATACACATATATGTGTGTATACACTTACACATAGGAATAGGATACCTCTATACCTATGTGTATATATACAGGCTTGTATACATAAAGCTCTAATAGATTTAAACTGCATTAAGAGTTTTGATGCACCCTGTATATATGTACAGCTCATTCACATACACACACACACACACACATACACACTCTCTCTCTCTCTCTCTCTCTTTCTCTAGCTTTCTTTTAGTTTTAGTGTATTTCACATGCACAATGTATATAAAGTATGTATGAATACATATTTATTCATGTGTATTTGTGCATTTGCACAATATATGTGCAAAAATGATTTCTACATACATATTTAATTTAGGCAAAAGATAATGTAACAGGTAATTCTGATATGAGTAAAGAATTTGCTTCCTCTCTAAGTGTTTGTCATGCTGGGATTTGGAATTTGACCTGTAGTTGACAGTAATTAGAATTAGTCTTGTACTGGTTAATTATCTAATCTAGTAGTTTTCATGGGCTATTGTGACCCAAAAGGCCAACAAAATGCTTGGGTACACCAGACAAATTAATGCATAAAAACGTGGTGCAGCCTCTTAATGTATAACAGAGCAGTAGGACATGCAGAGGAGGATCACACAACTTACTGAGGGTAAGAAGAGAGATAAACAAAACAGCCCCCCTTCCCCTCCTCTCATGTCCTGGGGCTGTGGGGAAGGGAGTGATGATTGAGCACTAGAGGGAGCACTCCACTGTGAATTGGGTCTTAAAGGTTGGGAATGTTTTTTACTCTGAGATGGTTCAGACTGGCAATAAAAATTTTTAGAAAGGAGTCAAGTTTGAATGATAGGTTGCATTATTAAGGGCAAGTAGAAATATTGGCGGGTTACATTTCTGACCTTTTGAGGATTATAATATTGACAACTTGTTAACCTTCTCAAAATCTGTCTTAAGAAACCATGATCAAAAGTCTAGGTTGGTTGGCTAGGACATAAGCATTTTTTAGTCTGCTTTTTGATCATTTGGAGATGTACTGTGTTGCTGCTTTTGTGTAGCTAAGTTAAAATGTTTTGAAAGGAATTGCTGAAAGAAGTCAGAGCTTTTCTATGGTTATCTGTTTTACAGATAGTAAATACAAATCCCTGAAGGACTAAAATTATTGATTTAGGAGGGAAAGTTTAAGGCAGTTAAACTTTCCAAATTGTAATCTCTGGATAACCTTATAAATTATTTTGTTTCATCATAGACTTAGCAGTTTTTATTTTCCCCTAATTACATGTAAAAACAGTTAACATGAAAAAAAAATTTAATTTTTGAATTCCAAATTTCCTTTCTCCTTTCTCCCTTCCCTTGACTCATCAATTTAAAAGAAAATGGATAGCAATATTTAGAGGATTCTTTGTTTTGAAATTTGATTAAAATAGTCAATACTATGCATGCTGCTTAGAATTTAGAGTATACCATAGATGTTATAACAACTAACCATACTGAAATGTATTTTTCTTGTTCTTCTTCTCTGGATCCATCTCTTGATTTTTATGAATTTTCCTTCTAGGTGGTAAGTTTTTTGTCTTTAATTCTGGATGTAGTTTCTTCTGCATTTATCATGATTGCCTGATTTCGAGTTAGAGTGACCTGTTCTGACTGAGCATGACCACCTTGTGACGTCAGATCAGAAAGATGACAATGAGCGAATTGTTTCTGCTTGTCCGCACTATCACTCTCTCTTCACTGCATATTTTTCCTCCTCCTTACCTCTTTGATGCATTGCTATGATCCTCTCAGACAGAAAATTACTAAACCGTTTGTTCTTACCTTTCTCACCATAATATCATAGAAGCATTTGAAATAGCATGACCTTTCCAAAAAAGGCTGACACAGAATTTTTTTTAAAACAGTACTATAAAGAAGGCCTGAGAAGAGTACTTTCATGTACTTGATATTTGCAGAGATTTTACATGGATTTCTGTCACCATTAGGAATGATTTTATGGGAATACTAGGTCTACAGGCCTTTGTAGACTATGTTTAGGTTTTGTATTGATACATTAGAACCCTCCAATAACAAAACTAACCAACAGTTTCATGCACTGGGATGTGATCATGCATGCATTTGAATATATATGCATTTTGAAATCAAATAATCTTTCATAGAGTATTATGGTTACTTAGAATACAAATTAGCTTCAGCTTGTCTAGGTAGTAAGACAAAAGTTTACTATGGTCCCCAACTTTAGTATAAAGGATTCCATTGTACTTTTAGAAGCTATCATGGGTTGAAGAACCTTCTTCCATTTATACATCTGAATCAAAAAAAATAAAAAATAAAAAAGAAGATGACGACTTGGGCTCTATTCTAATCTCTGACCTTTAATTTTTGTATGACCATGAATAGCTTTTTTCTTTTAGTTTCACAACTATACAATGATGAAGATAATATAAATAAGTTTATTTATGCTAGTGACTTGAAAAGGGAAATCTATGACTATGGAAGACACTTGAATATTCTTGTGGGGTTGAAATGGAAAAGTGTAAGGATGGATATTATTAATTCTTAAAGTTAAATTTCCTTAATCAGAAAGTCAATCTCAGTTATATCATATTTTTGATGAAACATAGTCATGTAACTTTAAATTCTGTACATATTTTTAATTAGGCTATCAAAGCGTTTTTGAAGTTAGTGAGCTTAAGTTGTCATTTGCATCAGTGCTATAAATATTTGTGCCTAAAAAGTGCCTGAAAATAATTTATTGAAATGCACTTGATTTAGCCAAAAGATAATTCCTTTAAGATTTTTGGCGAAGATGTCAATAAGTATTTTTTTCAATAACATTTACTTTTTTTTATTTTTTAGAGCTATTGAAAAGGTACATTTGAGCCTATCCTCCATCCAAATAATTGCAAATTTTATATTAAGAGAGGATATATTGATTATATTTTGTGCTATCTACTCAGGTTCAGGGGTCTTCTCAAATGTCATGCAATGGTTTTGATATAGAGCTATGATTAGACCCCAGATCTCTTGACTTCCATTTTGAGTACTTTTCCCACTCAACCATGATGCTGAAAGGAAACATTTATGAAAAAATGGTAAGAAACACTTGGAAAGTTAAGATCGTTGCCATAAATGCTAAAGGTGGGAAAATGCACTAACTTTTTTCTTACTTGTTGAGTGCTTGACATTGGAAAACTTAGGTGGGTAGATGGCATGTAATGCTATATTAGTGAATGCTTTAATACATGAAGTATTACCATTATTTTTCTCTCTTTTTACTCCTCCCACTTCATCTCCAATATATAGCTTTCCAATCTCTGATTTGTGGGTTCAGGTCTGGTAGAGATGATCTATGTCAAAAGATGCTTTTCTCTTTCCCTTTCTACCTGATGAAGCTCTAGTAATTTGTTCTTTATTAATTTATGTCTAATTTAGAATATAGTGTTAACTCAGATGAATAAGTTGCTAAAAATTTCAACATCCATTTTAGTATAGGATGCCCCTGTGATCCTTGCTTCAGCCAATGACATTTTATAATGATGTAATAAATAGATTCTTGTTTGTCATTCATAAGACTGGTCAAGCCCTGTCTGTGAATCCCTGTCCAGAACTGCAGTTCTGCTGGACTCTGCTGAGAGACTGCTGGATTCCCTCTATCCGTCATCACCCTGAGTAACTCACTTCTGTTTAGCCTTCCCTCAGCACCTGTCGGGCCTTAGGTGCAATCACCCATTTAAATGAAGAAGGTTTGGTGCAAAATGGCCATGCGGGTGTGTCAGCATTGAGATGGCAAAGAAATGCTCCTCCTAATGGGAGGCAAACTGCAGGGGTGCTTGGGCTCTGGGCCGCCTCTGACTCTGCTCCTTGGTACAGGATTGAGCCCTGAGTCACAATGTCTCCTCTTCTGCCTCTGGAAGTCGTCCTCCCTGAGACTCCCGGCCCATGTCCTGTCCCTCCTCAGTGGAGAGAAGGGCTCTTCCTCTGCCAGAGGAAGAGAGAAGGAGACAGAGACAGAGACAGAGACATAGATGGTGGAGGTGGGGAGGGAGGGGAGAGAGAGAGAGAGAGAGAGCGAGAGAGAGAGCGAGCAATAGAGAGACACAGAGAGAGAGACAGAGACAGAGATAGAGAGAGGGAGAGAGACAGACAGGGTTGGGGAAGAGAGAGAGGGAGGAAGGGAGAGGGAGAGAAGAAGAGGGAAATGGAAAGGGGAGAGGGAGGGAGGGACAGAAAGATAGAGAGACAGAGACAGGGAGAGAGAGAAAAAGGGAGGGAGGGGATGGATTGGGGGGAAGAGAGAGAAGAGAGACAGAAACAGAGGGAGAAAGAGAGGGAAGGAGGGAGGAGAGAGAGACACACACACAGAGAAACAGAGACAGGGAGAGAGGAGAGACAGGGAAGGAGGGAGGAGGAAGGAGAGAGAAGCAGACAGGAGGAGAGGGGGAGGGAGATACAGGGAAGGGATTAAAAGGAGGGAGAAAGAGATCAATTAAAGATACTAGACAAGCATGAAATACTGGGGAAAAGCTTTGACTTTAACTGAGGACTCATTTGACATAGAATTTTTACTCAAAAAGAAAAATGAACAGTTTTAAGGGATACTTAGAGTTAATAAGTCACAGGGTTAGTCAATGTAAACGTTAGAAGATTTGCCAAAAAAATTTATTGTGGTTTCTTTGGGAATAAATCAATAATTGCTTTTTGACTGCTTTGAGTAAAGAATTCATTATGCAAACAAAAGCATCACAGATGATCTAAAGATAGTCCATAGACCATGGATAAAAACCCAGAGAACAATAAATGCTCGATGACATTGAGAATTAGCATGCCATACTGGGAAGACTGTGTCAGGAGAGTTGTTTCAGTTCTTTCCCTGACATATATTATTTAGGTGACCATGGACAAGGTGTTTCCTCTCCTGAAGCCTCAGTTTCCTTATCTATAAAATGGTAATTATTTGCGAACTGCCCCCACTCATGCGGTGGTGGAGAAGAAAGCACTCTGTAAAGTTTAGAGCTCTGTGTCAGTGGCACTGATACTTTTATTACTAGGCACTTGTGTCTCCTGATGTAAGCAGTTGTGATATCTAGAAGGCAGGTCCTTTACAAGGCATCTGCAAATGTGAGGAGAGACACTAAATGCGGTAGCCAGACATGAAATTGGGTGGCGAATGACCCAAGGATGCTTCCCAGCTCTGCCAGTAATCAGCTCTGTGACCTTGTGCAAAACATTAAATCTTTCCAGATCTTAATTTTCTAATATGTAAAATGAGGTTGTTAGAAGAGATGGCTTCTTGTAGCACTAATATCCTATGATCTGTGTACAGATTTGACAGTTAGATACTAACATAGGCTTTGCCTTTAAAGCAGGGAAAAAACATGATGGCCGTAACCCTCAAAAAAGAAAGATAAAGATCCTTAAATAAAATTTCTACACACCTAAAACACTTCCTCATTACAGCAGACTCCAGAGACTGTGAAAATTATTTTCCTGTACTGGAAATTTTATTCAGTTCCATATTGCTTAAAATAATTGGACCATCAAAAGCTATTTGGAGGTCTTTTTATTGCATTAATATTTTGTGATAATCTGTCATTAAGATGATTTGACCTGTAACAATAAGTAAAGCCTCCAGATGCCCCTTGATTATCTCTCTTGTGAACTTTTGTCTTTCATTAGGACAATTCACTTAGGATTTGGAGTCAGAAGACCTGGATTTAAATTCTGGAGGGAATAGGTTAGGGCTAGGATTATTCCCAAGTGACCTATAAGACATAAATAAGAATTTGAGTCTTTACCTGATTTTGGCAATGATCTGCCCTTGAAATGATTGTTGGATTTTCAGCATGTACTGTAATGCTTTAGAATTTAGAATTATAGGACAGTGGTATAGGGAATTCAGGTGTAGAACTTCATGTAAGTTCAGTTCAGCCCTGTAACCTATGACCTGACAGATTTGCTTAGGGCAAATAGACATTGTATCAGTCTATAATCATTTATTAAGCACCTGCTATGTGCTAGGCCTTGTGCTAAGTGCTGAGGGATACAAAGAAAGGCCAAAAGCAATCTCTGCCCTCCCAAGTATTTTTATTTTAATGATTAAACTAAATTTAATAATTAATTTAATTTAAAAAGTGATTTAGTTAATTAATTTAGTGGCTTGCTGATAGTCCCATAGCTAATACCTGTCAGTGACAGAAACTGAACCCTGGTCCCCATCTTTGAGTGTGATGAAGTTTTAGAACAAGGTTAGCAGAAGGAAAAAACCTAAGGAAAAGGAGATAGATGGTAAAGGTTTTGTAAATAAGGAATGATGAATGATGAAATGGGGCTCAATTTGAGAATGAAAAGTAGGTATGAGTTCGTAACTTTGTTTTTTTTTTTTGATTTTTAGACTGTGACAGCAATGAGATATGTTTCAAAGGATCTGTGGGCTCATCAGCGGGGCATTCTCTCTGGGATGCCCAGCTCTACAAATCTCTGCTGTTCCTCCTGTGTGTGACTCCAGGGTCTCCCAAAAGTTCTCCATTCCTTAGGGGGTTTTCCCCACACGCAGGAGGACTTTGTGGCTTCCCCAGCACAGTCCCTGGTACCCTGATTCCTTGACTCACTGGCTGGCCCTTTCCTTTGTAAACGGAAACTACCTTCAGCTCCTTTCTCATATCCTGGCTTCTATATTGGAGAAGCAGTTAGAGCTTCTTCCCTGCCTATCCCTCTCCCAGTTTGCCTCCAGCAATTTGACTCTGGTATATAATTAATTGGAATTTAGGAAAGAGCACTTCTGCAAAATAGGGTGTTCATCCTTCACAATTAGACTTTCATCTTGATCAATTTGAAACTGTTCCAAAGATTCAGTTGCCAGCTAGCCCTCCATTTAAAGCAGCTGAGGATAGCCCAGCACCATTGTCTTCAGAGAGAGGAAGAAAAAAGTGGAAGACTCTTTACCTGATTTTGGCAATGATCTGCCCTTGAAATGATTGTTGGATTTTCAGCATGTACTGTAATGCTTTAGAGAATAGGTAGAACAGCCACAGATAGGATGTGCTTCTTGTAGCTTTAGTATCCTAGGTTTAATATAACCACTTTTCCCTGGGGATGATGGAAGTCCTTTGGGTTCTGGAAAGGATGTTTTCATCACTTGAGAATGTATTAGATTATTCATTATTAGCAGTATAACTAGTTTGCGAATTATGGGATAATAGCAGTGAGATTTCATAGCCTTCTTTATCTTAATCAGTTGATATTTATCCTGAAATCTGGTGAAAGCAGAGGCCTAGGATGAGGGTGGGTAATAATTTGTAGAAACTGTTCTTTTGCTGTCTTTCATCTCTGTTAAGAATTTGGAAGGATCCATGGATTCCTTAGCCACCCTTTACCAGTACAAATTCTAGAGACAGCTAGATGTCTATCCAGTGGGACTGAAGTCAGAAAGACCTGAGCCTGAGACACTTACTAGCTGGGAAAACTAATTGCCATCTGCCTTGGTTTCCTTATTTGTCAAGTAGGCATGATGATAACAGCACCTATCTCCCACAGAGAGATATACAAACAGATAACATTTCTAAAGGTCTTTGCAAACCTTAAGGTGCTGTAAAATGTTAGCTGTTATTGTTATAGCATTATATTATTATTACTATTATTAAATTTAGCCTTATCTTCTGCTCCAATGGGATTCTTGCCTACGATCTTCCATGAAGCCTCTATAGAGGATCTTAATGGTGTTTTTGAGACTTTCTCATATTCTTTTCCTGTCTTAAAAGAAGCACCAGCTGTCTATCATTCTTGTTTTGTCACTAGGAACCCCGAAACCTACAGCATAGGCATCTCAGGAAGCTCCTTGATCTTCTGTTCTGAAGATAAGATACTGGAGAATGGAAAGCCATTGTTTAGTGTTTACATCATAATTGTGCGAAATGGTGATTTTAACTCGATCTGTCTTTCTAGCTTCTCCCCTCCTTTTCTGTATGTACTCTTTTCATACACTTTAGCATCTTCCCTCCTCAAAACCACTCAGGCCATTTGTCTTTCAGCTGAGGGGAAAGCTTAGCTGTAACAGTAATTAGCCCTACAAAATGTGAGTTAATCTCATGAATTATCTTTCCAGGAAGAACTGCATTTTAGAAGAGGGAATTAGTAGAAGGAAGGATTATACATTAACCCTGGAATTTCAGACACTTGTACAGGAGTAGAGAGATACTTAGGGAACTGGGAAGGAAACTGAATATCCTTCAGATCTCACCCTAGCACAATATGGATAAGTGAAGCGGTTTTCATTGTTCCTTCTAGCCCTAAATATGTGATGCTGTGCTAATGGAACCAAATTTAAAAGCAGTGAATCAGTAATTCCCTCTTTTTTTCTTTCCTGAACTCTTTTCTATGGCAAAGAAGGTAGACAAATTAGTTTCTTCTAGAATTGTAAGAAAGAAAAATTAATCATTTTTCTCTATTTTAGATTAAATAATTCCAAGATTATTAATCATTTTCCCTTTTTTGATTGTTCTCTTTCCTTAGTTGGGAGGAAGAAAATAAAAATAAAAAACAAACCCTTATTACAAGTAGGCATAGTCAAGTAAAACATTCCTATATTGGCCTTGCTCCCAAATATTTGGTTATTTTGCATATTTAGTCTATCATCTCTTTGTCGGAGTTGGGGAGTAGCATTCTCCATCTCCATAATCAGTCTGAGAGGTTAATTATTTAAGCTAGCATTGGTAGCAAGTCCAAGAGTGTTCTATTAAAGTTAGGCTGACTGGTTTCCTTCTTATCCTCCACACACACACACACACGCACACACGCACACACGCACACGCACACACACACACACTCACTTTCATTGTCTAGGACAATGAATTAACCATCAGCTATAACCAGGGATTCAGATGGACAAAGGGGAAAAGAAAGTATTGGAATAATTTTTCTCAGAATGACTGTTTCTTTACTTGTCTGATCATATTTTGGACATCGCAAAGGGTAGAAATTGGTCATTCAGTTAATAAAAATTTAAGTTCCTACCATGTACTATATGCTATGTGCTGGACATACAAAATGAAGCAAAAGATGGTCCCTGCCCTAGAGAAACTTGCAATGTAATGAGAGGGGCAACAAACAAACATACGTGTATAACTAAACTAGGTATAGAATATGTGGAAAATAATCAGCAGGAACTGCAGAAGAATTAAGGAATGGTAAAAGCTTTTTGTTGAAGTTGGGATTTTGGCTGAGACTTAAAGGAAACCAGGGAGGCAGATATGAAGAAGAACATTATTAGAGACAGCCAGTAAAACACTGAGAGTGAAGAGATGGAGTGTTGTTTTTTTCCAAGAAAGAGCAAGAAGAGCATGTTGTTTGATCAAAGTATATGTGGTATAGAGAGGGGAGAAAAGTGGCGGAAGACTGGAAAGGTGGGGTCAGGGAGCTAGATTGTGAAGAGCTTTGAAGACCAAAGAGAAGATTTTATGTTTATTTGATCTTGGAGAGGCTGGAGAGCTACTGTGACAGATATGATTGCTGAATAATACTGGTGCAGCATCCATTCTCTGCTCTCCCTCCTCATTTCATTTCTTCCTTTTTATGAAATTTGGAAAGAAGAGCCACATTGTATTTTTTTTTAATTACAGTGTTTTACTTTCAAAACATATGCATGGATAATTTTTCAACATTGATCCTTGAAAAACCTTGTGTTCAAAATTTTTTCCTTCCTTCTTTTCACCCCCTCCCCTAGATGGCAAGTAATCCAATGTATGTTAAACATGTTAAAAAATTAAATCCAATATATGTATACGTATTTATACAGTCATCAAGAAAAATCAGATCAAAAAAAGAAAAAAATAAGAAAAAATGCAAACAAACAACAAAAACAATAAAAATGCTACGTTGTGGCCCACACTCAGTTTCCACAGTCCTCTCTCTGAGTGCAGATGGCTCTCTTAATTACAAGATCATTGTAACTGGCCTGAATTATATCAGTGTTGAAGAAAGCCACGTCCATCAGAATTGATCATCATATAATCATGTTGTTGCTGTGTATAATGATCCCCTGGTTCTGCTCATTTCACTCAGCATCAGTTCATGTAAGTCTCTCCAGGCCTTTCTGAAATCATCCTACTGGTTGGTCATTTCTTACAGAACAATAATATTCCATAACATTCATATACCATAACTTATTCAGTCCTTCTCCAAAGGATGGGCATCCCCTCATTTTCCAGTTTCCAGCCACTACAAAAAGGGCTGCCACAAATAGCCATATTGTATTTTTGAGATTGAAAATAATATTTCTGGGAATATCAGTTCTTTTAGGCTTTCAAAAGGAAAATCTGGAAGAGTAATGGCAGAGTCATAATTTACCATCTCTATGTAAATAGGGACCTCATGCTCTGACCTTCCAGTTTATGCTTTACCTTTCACCTCCTCAGTTCCTTCGTACACCACTTCTTATTCCCCACAGTGCTCTCTCTTTCCTTCTAACTTTGGAGCTCCCATTGAGGCAGTTCCCATTATTATTGTAGTTCTGCTCTGAAACTCACCGTCCCAGAGACACAGCTGGGACCCTGAGGAGCCTTTCTGAGGGAGACTGCTTCTGTCCCCGTTCCGTGGCCTTCTTTGCTTCTCTGTATACTGGCAGTGTTACTGGGTAGTTGGGGTTCCCCTTAAGATAGGGAGATGGCTGTGGCAGGGCCCAACACGCCGCTCTTTACAATTGAAGTACTTTTCTCACACAAGGATCAGCAGCGTCTACTACAGGCAGAGGGAGGTGAAAGATGGTCCCCATTCTCAAGGAGCTCCCCGTCTCACGGGGGAGATACCAGCCAATTATGTACAGACTATCTAGAGGACAGATTGGGGACCTCCCAGAGGGAAGCACTAAGATTAAAGAGAACGGGGAAGGCTTTGTGCGGAGGGCACAGCCGAGAAAAGGTCGGGCAGGCCCGGAGGCGGAGAGGGACAGGGCTCTGGAACAGGTAGCCCGGTGGGGCGTTTCCTGAGCTTCCAGCGAGTCTGGTCCCCGACGTTTGATTGCTTCCTCCAGCATCGCAGAGAGCAGTGGGCCCTGTGAGGGTTTTGCCCATATCCTCCCAGTCAGTCTCTGTGGAAGCTGGGTTCCTGGTCTTTGGATCGCTCTCAGATTCTGGAGACTGGTCTTTGATGCCCTGTGGGACTGACCTATCTTCTTGTAGATTGTGCTCTTCCTGGATGACAGCTCTTAGGCCCCTTCTAAAACAAATCATCACTGATAATGGCCTGGCGTCAGTGGACCCCTGTCATAGGATCATAGATATTTAGAGCTCAAAAAGGCCATTTCTCCCATTTTAGAGATGAGGAAACTGAGGTTCACTTGCCCAAAGTCACCCAGGGAGTAAGGAGCAGATTGAGATTTAAATTCAGGTCCTCCTGCCACTGTCATAGAAAATGTCCTAGTTAGCACCCTAGTCATTATCACTGTCACATATATACTACTTAGAATTTTGCAAAGAATCTTACATATATTCTCATTTTAGCCTCATGTTAGCCCTGTGAGGTAGCTACTACCGCAGACCATATTTCCATTTTGCAGGTGAAGAAACCGAGGTTCACGGGGGTTTTGCTGCTGTTCAGTCACTTCAGTCATGCCCTACTCCTCATGTCCCCGTTTGGGATTTTCTTGGCATACACTAAAGTGCTTTGTATTTCCTTTTCCTGCTCATTTTACAGATGAGCAAACTGAGGTAGACAGGGTTCAGTGACTTCCCAAGCATCATGCAGCTAAGTGAACGTCTAAGATCTAGGAAGATGAGTCTTTCTGATTCCAGGCTTGGGTCTTTCTGCACTGGGCCATCTACGGGCTAAAGAATGCACATAAAATAATGGGCTTGAGCCCATTCCCCTCATTGGTAAATGCCAGAAGTATAATCTGACATCAGGTCATATACTCTTATCTGCTCTGTTGAGCTATTTCAAATGGAAATGGGATTTCCTTTGGAGACTGAAGACTTCCATTTGCTCCTCTTATTAAATGATGGTATACGAGTGCCTCAGCTTCCAGAATCTGCTGTCTGCTTAAGGCGATCCATGGCCACCTCCCCTCCTCTTCCAACCCCCGCCAAAGAGATCTCCTAGTACTGGTAGGAAAAAGCAGATGGATGAAGAATGCTATATTATTGTCCAAACTGTAAAATGTAGCTGTCTCACTGAATTACATAGCATTAATACTAGATAGAATAGAGGGTAAAGCACTGGATTAAGAGTTAAGGAGACCCAAGTTCAAATCTTGTCTTAGACACAATAGCTCTGTGATATTAGGCAAGTCATTTAATATCTATGTTTTTGTTTTCTTATTTATAAATGAAAATGATAAATACTTCCTAGGTTGTTGTTGAAGATTAAATGAGTTACTGTACACAAAGTGCTTTACAAGTTGTAAATCACTATATGGATGTTATTTTTATTATTATTACTATTAATAATAATCAGGGGCAGTGAATTGGGCTTAGAAAATAATAACTGAAGGAATAAAGTAGGAATAAAGTGAACCAAGTTTTTAAAAAAAATGGGAGAGCCAGAAAATGGCTAGCAATTTATTGTAGGGAAGAAAACAATCTCATGTAAATTAATTCAGGGATTTAGTGGTTCATTTGGAAGGGTACTAGTTGGTAATGGGTTCAACAAGTAGGGCTACACTGTGTCTTGCCTTTGTGTAGCAAGAACCAGATGATTGCATTTCTGTCCTCTCATAGCTACTACCCACTATTCATTTGTCCGTGATGGAAAGGACCAGTCTGGGCTCCTTCTTAGTCCTAGAGCTACCTTTGAGACCAGTATATCATATGGATCCAAATCTTTTCTTGCAGCTCTCTCTCCTGGCCAATACAATACAATGCTCTTATGATACCAAGTTGTTCCCTGAAATTTTTATTTTTAACATTATTCTTCAGGTGATAATCTCCAAAGAATTAAATTAAGGGGGACATATGACAAGGTTCATGGTATGGCAATTTTTATTATCCCTATTACACAGATGAAAAAAAAACTAAGTTCCTAAAGTACTGTAGTCAAACTTAAATGCTTTGCCTCAAAGTTATATAGATAGTAAATTTTAGAACAGGATTCAAATACAGTATTATTACTATTTCTAGAAAAACCTTGAGAAAAAAGATGTGTGTATGCTTGTGTCTTGTATACATACAACACAGATGTGTACTCACTCTGTTACACTGACAAAACAAAGTACATCTGAAAAATAAAACTTAGAAAACCATCTTAAATGTGCTTGGGAATATTAACCACATCTTGGTATTTTCACATTTGTTGAGCCAGTATCTTGACATGTTAAGAATGTTATCCAGATTGATGAATCTTGGAGGATTGAGTGTGACTAGATTTTATGATTTACAAACTGAATGCTAACTGTATATTTTTGCATGGCTTTTCCATTTTTTTGTATTAATTATCTTTTTTAGATTTATCAGAGTCTTTTTTTTTTTTTTCTTCTGATTTCAGAGGCAATGATCCAGAGATACATTAGCATTTCAGATTTGATTGGATATGCAGCATTGATTTCAAGGGAACATTTCTGATTTATTAGTAGGCCTTTTCAAATATCCATCCTGTATTGGTTTAATTCGAATGGATTTGTGTATGAGATAATGTGTGAAAGTCCCTCCTGAGTGTGCCAAACTGACAAATGTTTATTTGGAAAACACTTCATATTTTTCTGATTTGTGAATCCTAAGGTGTGGTGGATCGAAGTCTGGCCAGAATAAAGAGCTAGAAGGTTTAGATTCAGCAATTGCCTCCTATAGACCATGTGAGCCTGGGAAAATCACTTAAAGCTATCAGTACCCCATACAACTGATTTTTAGACTTTAAAAAGCAGTTGCAAATCTGCATTAGTAGATGGATATTTCCTCACTTGGAGTTCCCTAAATTGGAAGAAATTATTGGTTTATAACTAAAGAAAGTGAATTTTAATGAACTTGGAACAGAAAGAATAGAATTGTGACAATTGATGGATTTCCCTGAAGTAGAGTACCAAGTTGAAGATTGGAGATTGGCTTCATTTCATAAATAGTATTTTGCCTGAAGTATCTTTAATCAAGCCTGATTGTGGGGGAGAGTGGATTAAGGGGAAGAGAGTGGAAAACTGATTATACTTTTTAAAAAAAATAGCTTTTTATTTTCCAAAATACATGCAAAGGAAGTTTTCAACATTCGCCCTTGCAAAACCTTGTATTCCAAATTTTTTCTTCCTCCCTCTTCACTGATCCCCTAGACAGCAAGTAATCCAGTATATATTCAACATGTGCAGTTCTTCTAAACATATTTTCACAATTATCTTGCTGCACAAGAAAAAATCAGATCAAAAGGAGAAAAAAATGAAAAAGAAAAAAAAAATCAAGCAAACAATAACAAAAGTGAAAGTGCTATATTGTGAGCCACATTCAGTCCCCACAGCCCTCTCTCTGGGTGTAGATGGCTCTCTTCATCACAAGACCATTGGAACTGGCCTGAATCACTTCACTATTGAAAAGAGCCACGTCCATCAGAATTGATCAAAACATAATCTTGTTGTAACTGTTTATAGTATTCTTTTGGTTCTACTCATCTCACTCAGCATCAGTTCGTGTAAGTCTCTCCTGAACTTTCTGAAATCATCCTGCTACTCATTTCTTACAGAACAATAATATCCCACAACATTCATTTACCATAATTTATTCTGCCATTCCCCAGCTGATGGGCATCCACTCAGTTTCCAGTTTCTTGCCATTACAAAAAGGGCTGCCACAAACATATTTGCACACATTGGTCCTTTTCCTTTTTTAATGATTTCTTTGGAATACGGAATCAGTAGAAATATTGCTGCATCAAAGGGTATGGACAGTTTGAGAACCCTTTGAGCATAGTTCCAGATTGTCTGGTTGGATCTGTTCACAGCTCCACCAACAATGTATCACTGTCCCAGTTTTCCCACAATTCCTCCCACATTTATAATTATCTTTTCCTATCAATTTAGCCAGTCTGAGAGGTGTGTAATAGTACCTCAGAGTTGGAAACTGACTGTACTTTACCCTATTTATTTCTATAATACACCTTTAAAGTTGTGTGTATTTAAGCAGATGGGCCAACAAAGAACCAAGTACATAAAATTTGCCTTTTATCTTCCAAAGTTATTCTCGCCCAACCTCTCAAAATCATTAAAAGGCAGTGAAATCCATTATCTTATTTATTCAGCAAAGATGTTAAAGTATCTGTTGTGAATGAAGCACTATGAAATGGTCTATGGTTTAATATGAGAATGCCTCTAAGCATGACCTCAGTAGTATTCTTCTCTTGAGAGAGAAACAAACCGGAGAGACAGAGACACAGAGGGACAAGAGACGGACAGAGACGGGTACACAGAGATAGAGTCAGAAAGAGACAGAAAAAATTAAGCCTCATGGTAGTTCTGTGAGGTTAGTGCTATTATCGCCCCTATTTTACAGGTGAGGAAGCTCAGGCTGAGGGAAGTTAAGTGAGCTGCCCAGAACTACGCAGTTAGAAAGTCTGAGGCAGGTTATAAACCAGCCCCAAGCTCCCTGTGCTACTCACACCTGCCTCTCCATTGTAAAGAGCCATTGGTGCCCCTGTTGTTCTGCTTCTCTCCCCTAAGACCTCCCTTTATGTAGTATCTCAGAGTTTGCAAACTACAGGCTGCCTTATTTGATTTTCATAACAACCTGTGAAAGAGTTGTAATAGTCATCATCGTCATCATCATCCCCATTTTACAGATGAGAGAGGTAAAGTAATTTGTCCAGAGTCACATAACTAGAACAAGTCAGAGGCAGGTTTTGAATTCTGTCATCTTAACTCTTGTCCTGAAATCTAACTGTTGTCAAAGCGGCATGTCTTAGAGAAGCTTTGTAAGGGCAGCTAGGTGGTGCAGTGGATAGAGCACTGGAGGACCTGAGTTCAAATGTGGTCTCAGACATTTAACACTTAGTGTGACCCTCAATAAATCATTTAACTCTAATTGCCTCAGCCAAAAAAAAAAAAAAAAAAGGAAAGAAAAGGAAGAATGTCCTTAAGTGTATAATATTACCGCACACAGTAGGCAATAAATAACACAAATGTATTCCTCCTAGATTATGTTTAAAGACAATCATTGTCTTAAAGGCACTTGGAGTGCTTACTGTTTAAAGCTGGTCTGTAGAGTCTCCTTGTAAGAATGTAAATAAGTTAGTTGCCCTTCAAAATTTTTCCTCTAGCCAGTATTTTTAAAGTGAAATTTATCAGCATAAAAATCAATGTCTATCTAAAAATTATCATAGTTTTGGCCATATGTCATCTTGTACTTTAAGCATATACAAATGTCTAAGATGCTGGAAATCAAATATTAGTCAGAAAGTATAGAATTGCAGTTTTGGGAAAGAAATTGAGAAAAGCATCTGGTCCGGTCCCTTGTCTTCAGGCAGGAAAAGCATGATTCACATTTTGTAGCTGAGGCTATTCCAGTTAAGTAGCTGCCTGTGGAGCTGGGATTGGAGTTTCTGGGAATGGGAATAGAGTCCAAGATTCCTGGTCCTGGTGGATGGTCTTCTCCTTGCAGAATTGGTAGTCCTTTTGTTTAGTAGGCAAATATTTGTGTTGCCCAAGTATTCAGATAGAAATTTAATGCAAAATTATTCTTGTAAGTAGTCTAATTTGACATTGAAAAGGACCCTCATTTTGATAAAATAAGGCTACTCATGTAACAGCATTCTTGAAATAGGAGCACAAAGTGATTTGAGGACTTTTCTTTAGGTTTCCATATTGTAAATACCACTTGCCTGTAAAGTCATATCATGGCCATCGGGGGGAAAATAGAACCCCATCTCCCTGCAAGACCAAGTTTTGGTGCCTATTACCACTCCTTTTCTTTTGCCTTTGTGAATTAAATTGACCTTTTCTCGTGGTGAGCCTGCTTGAACTTAGCGAGGCTGTTCTTGAATCCATAGATAGTCAGTCTACTTCTGGAAGTTTTTCCTTTTAGGTTAGCTCTGTTTGGAGCTTGTAATTTACTAATTCAGCTTTAGAAGATCTAGGGACATTTTCATGTCAGGAAGAGGCAGTGGAAAAGATTTTGAATGAGTAAGTGAAATTATATATGTGTGTATGAAGCTATCCATAAAGTCATTCAGCCACCAGAAATCAACTTAGAAATACCATTTAATTAATATTTGGAATGTATATTCTTTTGCTAAATGTGACATAGATGATTTCACCAGGTGAAAAAACAAAATTTTTTTTGACATAATTGTGCTCTTATTTAAAAGTATTATACATTTTAATAATTAAAAAAAATGTGTCTTCTAACTTATTTTCCCTCCTCCCCCTTTTTTGGCCAGAATTTCTATCAATCCCATTAAAAGCCAGAGCAAACCATGCTTTTTTTTTAAGTTATATCTGAACTAAATATGTCAGGGAAAATGGGGATAGGGACTAAATAAGTATTTGTAAGTCATTCATTAAGTCACTGGGATATGTATTTGTTTTTCTACCTATATTCCAGAATATTGGAAAGAAGATGACCTGTCAGGAATTTATTACAAATCTCCAAGGTGTGAATGAAGGCTGTGATTTTCCTAGGGAGCTGCTGAAGGTAAGGAAGAAGTAAAATATTAATTTTTCTAAAAAGTAGTTTTATATTTGAACACACCAATCAATTTCTAAATTGGTAAACAAGGATTCTTTTTTCCTTTCTTCCTCTGAAATATATGTGATTCATTCCAGCAAAATAAACCTATGTGAAAAACAAGATATCTTGGAAACCATTGCAATAATGACTTGTTAAGTAGATCCCATAAATTTGGCAGCTCAAACAGTTTAATGGATGGCATTGAACTTCTGGGTTGTTTTTAATAAGATAGTTTCATAAAGCCTGGGAAAGGTTACAAAGGTATGTTAACTATGGAAACAAAAACACATTTGCAGATTATAATGGATACAGTTTTGGCTTTATTCAAGCTCTAGTCACATATCCTTGCGTTGTCTCTGCAAATCGATTAAATTAAATCTGAATAATTACAGAATGCATGCAGTATTTGCAGTCTGACTTTATTTTTGGCCTTATTCCTCTCCGTCATCAGATAGTTATCATAGAGACGACAGAGTTGAGATTAGTATTCCACACACATTTTTCAGCAACATAAATGAAATGGTATGCTTTTAATCAAACGGAAGATTGTTAGCTAAAGGAAATGTGAATCTGGGGATGGGCTGAGATGGGGAAGGTCATGTAGGATCTGATTATGGCGTACAATAGGTCTGGACTTGGAGGCAAAAAGATCTGAGTTCAAATTCTGCCACAAACATCTACTAGCTATGTGTCCCTGGGCAATTTACTTAAATTCTGGCTGCCTTCTTTTCCTTATCTGTAAAATGGGATAATTCCACTTACTTCTCAGGGTTGTTGTGAGGATAAAATGAGATTATGAATGTAAATCACTATGCACACTTAAAAGTGCTGTATAAATGTTCTGCTGTTTATCTTTTATTTAAGCCTAGTTTTTTGACCTAGCACTCACCTAGAGTTCTTACGACATCAATTGTTGAGAATAAATTTTTTACCATATAAAGAGCAAATTTGGGTTACTAGATGATGCTGTAGTATGGAAATTGTTCAATGAAGGAAAAATATCCTGTCTACTGTGCCTTAGACAATTGTTTTTAAATTATAACTGAAAATAGTTTAGAGTGCCTTCAATTTTAGGAAGAGGCAATTAAAAGAGGGAGAAAGACAATAGAGTTATAATATAACCTAGTGCTAAACTTAGTTGCATTTAGTAGTTCATTCAAAAATGGTGATATTGGGCAAAATGAAAAGAGAAAAAACATCTTTTCTATAAGCAAGTAGAGGAGTCATTTACTTTTATTTTTAAGAGTAGCACAGCTATTACCTTTATTGGCTTTTAGTAGTAAGTTAGTCTTTTTCTCTATGAGGCAGCTTTACGGGAGATAAAAGGTGCCTCCTGTGGCAGTAACTCATTTTACTGATTTCATACAAAAAGACACAGGTTAACAAGTTTGTTTGTTTGTTTGTTTTTTTCTCCCCAGTCTGTTGGTATTAGCCTGGGAAAATAATGGATTTTGTGGAAAGGGAGTATTTGCCAGGGCTTTTCTCCAGTAATGTCTTAAATGAAAATTGACACAATAATTTTCACCATGTAGCTTATATAGGTTGCTGTAGTGAGTCGAGATATTTCACATTATTGGAGTTATCAAGTGGGGAGTCTCAGAGTCTTTGATGCAGTGATCAGATGAGGAAATGCAGCCCAGATTCCCATCCTTTGTCACACAACTTGGGGAAATACCTTCTTCCACCTACTTGCTAGGCAGAGAGTTTGCCTGATGATTTTTTTTTTTGCAGTTGTATAATTAAAAATTTGTTTATGAATCTCAGGGGAAAACCAAATCCTTTCCAACTACTGCATCATATACTGTGCCTTATTTTCTGTGGAAAGATTGGTTACTCATTGCTATTCCTGAAACGTCTATGGGGTTTAGAATTGCAATTGTCAGGTGGAAGATTCTGTCCTGAAGGTGATAATCTTCCATTTTGATAGAAATCAAGATTTTCCTGCGTGCTGCAACATGAACAGGATTTCATTAAAGCCATTTCTCCCTCCCCCAATTATACTATTCTCTTTGTATAGCCAGTCTCCTTAGTTTTCTTTATCTTTTTCCTATTAATTATGTCTAGATTTCCTGGTGAGATTTTAATTTTACTAAAAAAAAAAGTATACATTTTACATCTACATAAAATGTGTGTATATATGCACATATCTGTATATGGTTAAATGTGTGTGTGTGTGTGTGTGTGTGTGTGTATACACGCACACACGCATATACTATGTACATGTATATATATTTTATATCCACCTATATAATTATATATAAATACATAATGCATATACTATATACATACAAGTATATGTACATATATCCATGTGTGATTAGCTGTATGTGCTTATATAAAATGTACATATACATCTCCAGTGATATGATTATATATATATATATATATATATATATATATATATGCATATATGATATACATGTAAAATGTATATTTTACATCCACCTGTATAATTATATAAAAGTGCACCGTGCATATACGATATACATGTAAATGTATGCAAACATATCTACTCCTGTGGTGATGCATGTGCCGTATACACAGCCATTTATACATTCACATACATATAAAATCTATAGATGTATTATTTGTGTACAAGTATATATTATACACACATATACATCTAAGCACACAGATGGATAAATATATACAAAAATTCCATGTATGTTTTAGATCCTGTGCTGTAAGTTTTGAAATAATTAAATTTAAAAAATTTACACAAAAACTGGAATTTAAAATGTAAGTAACAGTTCAAATTTGATTTTTTTCTCTTTTCTTTCCACTCTGCCATTGCTCTTTGTGTGGATGCCAACTTCACTTGCAAGCAGAGTACTTACAGATTTAAAGGAGAGATTTATTGAAATATTGATTGAAGGACAAGTACAAATTGAGAGCTGGAACAGACCCTGCACTGAGCTTACTTTTTGATAGGAGGACGTAATCTGTATGGGGAGGGGGGATCCTGGACTCTTTGGTTTGCAGAGTCACAGGGACTCAATACAAGCTTGGGACGTGGGCCTTCACACCCTTTTCCAGGGGCAGTGGGAGGATGAGTCCGACTGCTGTTGAGAGCCAAGGGTGCACCTGGGGGGTGATGGTGGTGGGGGATCGCTGGCAGGATGCCCTTCGGCCTGGGCCCTGCTTTCCTGGTGGGTGACTGATTGGATGTGAAGCCTGAGGCTTAGTGCAGATAGGGATTAGATAAAGAGATTTCTTTTTTCACCACTGTAGAGAACCTTTGTAAAACAGAACACTTGGTGGTAAGCCAGCTTTTCCCAGAGATGTCCATAAAAGCGGAGAGCTGGATTTGGCTCCTCCTCCGGTTCTCTCTGACTCGAAGCAATTGGCACCAATCGGTGGTTTCAGGCCAGTCCAAAAGCCTTTGCCAAAGCAATCCTTTCTGTGTCCCGAGGCATAGTCTTTGTCACCAGAGAAGGCAGGAGGCCTCCAGAGTTTTTTCATTTGGCAGAAAGGTGCCATCCTTCTTCATTGCAGCTCTTTGGATGTAGGGCTCACAAATTAGGGATTCCCTTTCTCTGAGTCTGTTTTCCCACCTTTGGGTGTTCAGACCAGCCTTCTAACTCCTGAAACTTGGGGAACAGTCCTATTGTGCCTTTCTATCTTTAAGAGGGAGGCCCAGGTATCAATTTAGGCTTAATGCTTACTAATTTTTCTCTCCCCCCAATCTCAGGGTTAATTTGTGTTGAATCCCTTAAAAACCTCAATTTTGCTCTATTTGTCTCTTAAGGACTGAAGAATCTCCTTTAGACAGTGGTCTGTAGTTTTTCTAACAATCTTACTGGGTCAGCAACAGAATGGCTGTTGGGGGAAGCTGTATTCAGCAGGTCCTTCAGCCCGCATTCTCCCTAGGAGTACTATTCAGTTTTTGGAATGAGCGGTGGGAGAAAGAGAAAAGTCCCACAGTAGTTGTGTACCCCTTTCATTGTGTTCATATATAAGAGGCCAGAAAAACTCCTGAAATTGATTCTGTTCCTATGAGTTTCTAGCTATTGCAAATGGATATCTACATCTCCCTCTTTCATTTCCCCATGGGGCTAGGCCAGTTGAAATTGAAGGAGTTTGGAATTGGCTTAATGTTTTCTGTCCCAAAGCGAGGTTTTATTATTTTTGGGTTCCCTTGTTCTATTTAAAATTAAGATTTGAATTTGCTATGGCTAGCCAGGCAGACAAGAATATTTATTGAGGGATCACTCTTCTGCAGGACATGGGATACTAGGTTAAGTAGAGTTAGGAGAGTAAAATTAGGAGTTAAATACAGAGGAACTAAAAACAGGTTTCTTTGCTCAAAGAGATTACAGTCATTTGGGAGAGAAAAGAAGGGGGATTTCCCCCTTTAAAATGTCCAGTTATTCTGTAACTTTTCTTCTGATTGAACTGTAAATTGAATTTCACAACTTTAACTTGGTTAATATTGATGTATAGGAGCAATAATTTATTCATTTTAATTCAACATCCATGTTTTTCTCATTGTAGATCATACAAAGATACATTAGGAATTTTCTTTAAGTAATGACAAAACCTTAAAGTACAAATATCCAGAGAATTTTATGCTTTCAAATAAGGTTAGGTTAACACCAAAGAGATAGAAGGTAAATTGAGTCATTTAAAAAATATTTTAAAGGAGTATATTTTATATACTTTCTTTGGGTTTTCCTCCTACCTTTTAACAATTTTAGACAATTCTTTTGATGATTCTTCCCTCGTATCATCCACAGTATCCTTCTACTCAGTTCCATACATCTCAGTCCTATCTTTCTCCTTTCTTCTCTTATCTCAAATGTAACACATTAAAAGAGTGGCTTTTCATGGCAGACCAGGTCCTCTATTCCCAAGCTATAAATTTTCATTCCACAATCCTGAAAGGGGACATTTCCAAATGTTCCTCACGAACACAGTATAAAAACCTGGCTTGGTCTGAGAGAGGCCCTGATCACCATAATAATCACCAAATATTTTTAAAGCTTTCACTTTTATAAAAAGTGCTTTATAAAGTGCTAGGTACTAGGATGATTAAAAATAATTTGTATAATGCAGACATTCTTACACAGTCCTTTTGGAGCTTACAGTCTAATATGATTACATTACACAAGATGGCATGATAAATTCATTAGAGAGTTACAAAACAAAGCATTTGGTGAGATAGGAGGAGGAAAGCTGTTTTACTAATGAAGAGGAAGCCTTTGAAATGGAGGTAGCATTTGAGTTGAGTAAAATGCTTATAGTTTAATAGAAGGGGAGAAATATGGGGGGTGGTGGTGGTACATTTCTGATATATAGGAAACAAAATGAAAAAATTTCAGCCATAAGGGCACATTGCATTTTAAGGGAGGAGAATGGGAGAGTTATGGAATAGTCTTTAACTTAAAAAAAAAAAAAATCCCCCCAAATTCTCCACCCCATGTTCAAAACATTCTCCCAAATGTATCTCCTCTCTTGGGACTTAATTATTTTAAATAACTTATTTTATTAATTTAGTTATTTTTCTTCTTTATTATCCTCATTAGTCCCCTGCTTTTCTTGCTTAATTGTATTAGGAAAATGGCAATAATACTTTGTCATACTTGGTTTTTACAAAATCTTTAATGATTCTTTAATTGATGTAGGAAAAAATACAAATACCTTATCTTGGTCCTCAAGACCATTCACAGCCTGGCTCTGGCTTACCTCTCCAGTCATATTTTCACATCTAATTCATACCAAATTTGACTACTAGATTTTCCCTGAACTTAATATCCCATAACCCACTTCTTTATAGTAACATAAATCATCCCCCAGGCCTGAGACCTATTTCTTCCTTATCCCTCCCTGTGAGACTTCTGTTTTCTTTGAAAGCTCAGTTTAGATGCCATCTCTTTCTGAGAAAGCCTGTCTAGATTACTTCAAATGCTAATAATTCCATCTACAAATCTTTGCCCTTTCTGTTTGGCTCTTTTAAATTCTCCTCTCCTCCCCCCACTCCTAGTAGAATACAAGCTTCCTGTGGGTAGGTACTGATTAAGTTTTGCCTCTGTACCTGCCCCTAGCTCACAGACCTTATGTCTCAGCTACTTAATGCAGGTTTGCTGATTTGAATTGGTAGTCCTGATTTTCCAAAATATCTGTGTGGGGAGAGAAGCAGCAGAGTAGTGGGATGATGGATACTGGTTACTTAACTACTCATGTGGGGAAAACCAGGAGCATTTCATTATATAAAAAGTGCCTCTCCAAAATCTATGACAAAGGTAAGAGGAAATGAAAGCAACAAAGAATAAATGAAAATTAAGATATGAAGGTTCGTGGTTGAAGGTCAGCTCCCAGCTGTGTATTAATTTTCTTCTGAGATGAAATCTGAAAGCTTCAGATTTAAAGAATGAAGTATTTATTTTGCATCTGTTTTCAAGTTGTGGCAGCTACCCACTATATGCAGAGTACTATATTGTATTCTGTGGTATATTACCAGAAAAAACAAATTTGGTTGCAACCCTTTGCTTCCTGAAATCTTACTGAAGAAACCTAAAATTATGTCCATGGATCAATTTGAGAGCTTTAAAGCAAATTGTAAGCAATTTGCATGGTGCAGAAGAGAAGATGAGCCTTAAAATCTAAAACTCTTGGTTAATTAGTGCAAAGCCTGCAAGAGTAGAGGGATAGTGTTCTGGTTGCTAAGACATCTTCCTTGGGAATGGAAGGAAAGCTAAGAAGGTTGTCTTGGCCCCTTGGTTGAGGAGCCACTTTTGAGGTTATCTATTCGCTAGCCTGCCTTTAGACTGTTCTTTACAATGTTGTTCCTTGGTAGGAGCTGTTGCTGCATTTGTTTTAGTGCCTTTGATGTATTCTGGTTACTTTGAAGTCATCGTGGAGCCCCTGAAAGGAAACCTGAAAGTGTTCTTAGGTTTGGAGTCATCCATGGATCCTTGCTGCTTTTTTCCCCCTCAGAGGTGGTGAATCATCATACCTATCCCAGGTAGATGCATGTATTTGAAGCTATTGAAATGAGCATAAACAATCCTATTGAAAGCTTTGTTTGGTATTTATTTGTGCATTAATCTATGGCTCAAATGTTAAGTTTTGCTTTTCTAAATGATCATGTGTGGTGTTTGGTATTTTTGAAATCATTTTCCAACAATGCATGGGCTAGGTAATCCGTTGTTTAACATTCTTAAGCTCACTAAAACCATGATGTGCTCTGTTAAAAAGGAGTTTATCATTTGATCTCCTTAGGGTAAAAGTAATTTATTAAAGTGAAGTAGAAATTGGGAAGAAGGGGAGATGAAGTGAGGAATAAATTAAAACAAATATAAGATCCACAAGGTCAGTAAAGAAGAACAAAATATTTTAAATGAAGATGAATGCCTCTTGTCTGACAAGGGAGGGAGATAATTTTGAAATATAAAATTATGCCTTACAAATTCCCTATCTTCAAGCTCTTATATCTATGACTTTTGTGGGTAAGTATACAGGTCAATAGAAAATTACGCAGCTTTTCAACATTTTGATACTTTTTTTTTAGTGGTGGGAAAGAAAATATTAACAGGAAGGCATGTTAAATTCTGTGTGTTTAATAAAAATCATCAGACTTAACTAGGTCAGCCAGCTCATACCATAATCTCTCTGCCTATGGAGGTTTCTTGCATGCAGTCAAGTTTCCCCTTTTGATAATAATCTTTCCCAGCATGTTAGAAAATTTTCAGCCATACAAAATGCATAGATTAAGAATAATGAATCTGTTAAGTGGGAATGAGTGTAAAAATGAAAAGGGAAAGGAGGACGCAAAAGTGAAAGCCCAATAAGGTTGAGGTTGTTAATAGAATCATTTTGAGTTTGAATAGGACATGTTTAGCTAAGTAAAGATAAGCTCCTGCCTATCTGCATAGTCCATGGTAACCCAAAGTAAAATACAAAATGTCCCTTAATTGTGTTGCTCCTTTTGCATTTCTCTGCCGCCATGGGTAATGGTACTGAGAGGGAGACAGAACATTGCATGTATTTGCATGCAAGAAATTAAACAGTTTTTATGCCATTTATACATTTTGTCTTGGCTCTTAGAACTCTAAATGTGAGGTCCTTGTCCAGTAATTGAGTGGTCATCATACAGGAAGAGATGAGGTTTACCAGTCTTGATATTCTTACTGTAAGTGAAACCAGAAGAAAGAAAACATAGCCAAATGAAAGAATAGTTCCCAGTGAGAGGTTGATTCACAAGAAGGAGTCGATGAAAGAGAAGATATCAAAGGTACAGGAAAAAACTTAAGACATTATCAATACTGAAAAAAAGGCAAAGAAGAAGAATATTCAATACCTACCTCTAAGCTGCTAGGTGGTGCAGTGGGTAATGTTCTTGAGTTCAAATCTTTCTTGAGACACTGGCAGTGTGACCTTGGACAAGTCACCTAACTATCTGCCTCAGTTTCCTCATCTGTAAAATGGGGTGGAGAAGGAAATGGCATACCACTCCAATATCTTTGCCATAGAAAAAAATGATGCCACAGAGAGTTGGATGGGACTGAAAAATAACAAATTTCACCTGTGGTGTAAGACTGCAAGACTTCAAACACAGCAGTCCTTGGAATATTGAAAGAGACTCAGCCAGAGAATAGTGGTAATACAGGAGTAAAATATGTGGTGGGGGAAGAGGATAGGAAGAGAACTTGAGAAATTGAAATTTATTAAAGAGAGCTAAGAACAGGTGATGATTTAAAGCTAGATTAAGAGGAGGAAGCTCAGAATAGGCTCTAAGATTTGGAAGTGAATTGCCAGAAGAATGCTGGGAGAACTTAGGAGTTGTTTCATGATATCAGGACTGTGAATAGCAGGAAAAGTGCTGATTGGAGTATTTAACAAGTGTGGGCTAATTAGCAGCTACCTCCTGTAAGTCTCTAAGAAACAGATGGTCTGTGTACAAATAAACAAAGATTAGCTGGTGGTTAGTTTCAGCATTTTAATCAATTGGTCAATCTATAAGCATTTAGTAAGTGCCTACTATGTGTCAGCCACTGTGTTAGGCATTGCAGATATAAATACAAATAGTGAAACAAACTACTTTCAGAGAGGATTCTTTCTAGTAGGGAAGATGATAGAACTATGTACAAAATAAATTAATGGAAAGTTATTAGGGCCAGAATTGGCATTTGGGTAGATCAGGAGAGTCCTTATGAAAAAGATATTGCTTTCTGCTCAAGGATAAGAGAGATCTTATTCTTTTTCAATAGTTTTGTTACACATTTCTAAGTCTTTTCGATTTTTGTATCCTAATAGTTTGTTGAATATTATGGGTTTCTTGACTTATAAATTAAAAGGCAAAGTTAAGGTTTTTTAAAAGAAGTAAACATGTGTATGTCATATGACTTTAAGAGAAGAATTCCAAGATTGGAAAGCATCCCTAAACTGTCTTCTGAAAAATCTTTTTATGAGTACCAGAAATAATGAGCCCTGTTGCTACTTTGGTTCCTCACTGGAGAACAGAGAATATAAGGACTAGAAGGGACCATAGAACTGATAATCTAACTTGGAGACAGGAAAACTGAGTACTAGAAACTAACCCAAGTTCCCTGATTTCCAATAACATCCAGAATTCAGATTTCATATTATCTTTCTTCCATTAAAAATTTTTTCCAAATTCTGGTTATCACTTCCTTCTCATACTTGGAGGTCATACATATACCTATGAAGTAACAATAACTTTTGGCTTCTTAGTATTTCCTGTGAATTGAAAAATTATTTTCTTTTACTCCTCTCTTAACCTCTTTAATCTGAGTTTTCTTAACTACATGGCTCTTAGTAGCCTTTACATCATTGTAAGGAAATAATACAAAACACTCTGGCTATCAAATTGCTCTGACATTGTAAGATATTGAAGTTACAGTGTTTAAATTCCTTCAGCTTTTCATTATATAAAACAAAAGGAAAGTCAATTTAATAAAAAAGAAAAAATAAATTGTTTTGTTCTTAGAAAGACTAAGCTGCTGTGGCAGACTCATGTATGCAGTGAACCCTATTTATTAGAAGCTGAAATATTTGAATGAAGCTGAAAGGGCTTCAGGTATGGCACTGATTTGTCATGTAATGAGTGATATAGTGCATTTAGAATCAAGGCACCTGAGTTCAGATACTGCCTTTGTTACTACAAGTGTAATGAACTTGAATCATTTCCTTCACCTAAAAAAAAAAAAAAAAGAGTGGGGCTAGATTGTTTTTGAGGGTTTTTTTCCCTCCTATTTTCTTAATTCAAAATCCTGTGATTTTGGAGGTTTGGTGATGAAGTAGGTATAATAACAGAAAAAGGAAATAAAAGCGACAATCTTTAAAGTGGCAGGTATGTAGTTTGTTTCTACAGTAATAATAATAATAATAAATTGCTATTTATCTACCATTTTATGACTGGAAACACCATTTTTCATATGAGAAAAATTGAGGCTCAGTGAAATTGAATGATATATCCATAGTCATAGCTAGTAAATTTTGCAAGAACAATTTAAAAGCAAGCCTTTTTGATTTCAAGTCTAGCATTACATAGACTGGGTTATACTACTGCTTTTTCTTTCATTCTGTTATGCTTTCAGGTCTTATTAATCAAGGACACATTCATTGACACAGATGAGGGAGCTTGAATAGCCTGAAACCTGTGATTCCCCTCTTAGAATAATATATTTTAATGAAAAAAATAAAATACACAATATTGCAAAAGTAACCAATTATATTGACATACAATTACTGAAATATTTTTTAAAAATTCATAGACTGCTCTATATCCATGATACTATGATTGTTCTCTTGTAAATCCAGTTTATATATTTTTAAAAATTAATAAATGGTTTATCCTATGCTCTTGTTTTATGACATGACTTCATGCGTTTCTGGTATGAGCTTGTAAAGATAGGGCACTTCTGTTCCTCATTTTGTAAGAGCCCTTTTAACCTTAGAGTCTTATATAAAAAGTATTATGGCAGTCTTGACATCTTTTGGTCATATACCAAAAGTACTTCTCTAAGCAAATTTTAAATTCCTTTCTGGGTCCAAGAGAAGAGCACATACTTATATGAACATCAGAGGGTGTTCAAGTTTCAGACCAAGGAAACATTAATCTCTGTTGATTCCCACTGGTTGATGTCAGAGGACAGCATGAGGAATGGGGGAGTGGGGGGGAGAGAAAGAACATAATTCTAATGTAAAGGCTGAATAAATTTGCAGAAATATTTGATCTGTGTTTTATTCTGAGTGCATAGTTCAAAATAGGAACTCATGGGTGGTATTTAAATATAGCTATATAAAGAACATTCACTGTTGCCCAGAATAGGTGAATGATTCCTGATGAGGGGGTCAATGAAAAACTGTTAAAAATGGTATCTGTGGTATGGATAATTTTTGATGTGTTTAGGCAGCAAATTTGCTACTTTAAGTTAGCAGCTCTTTGATCATACTTAATGGCCCTCCTCCAGCAATTTTGAATATTCTGAATTAAAATTGGAAGTAGTTTTTTTTTTCTCACTCTTTTCTTTCTTTCTCTTTTTTTTTTTTGGATAAAGTAAGAAAGCTGAGTCTGATGATTTAAAAGGTCTTGTCGGGTTTGGTTGCCTGGTTGTCCTTCAGTTGAAGGACTGGAAAGAGGAAGCATGAGTATGCTTGTTGGTCATCGATTTGACCTCAGATGTAAAGTGATGGTGATTTTGAATCAGCTGAAGCTTCATCACTCATGCTCATCATATTTTTGAATTTTTTCTCAATTATAAAATTTTTAATATTAATTTTTTTTAAAAAATTGAGTTCTAAATTCTCTCCTTCCTATTCCCCTTCCCCCACTTATTGAGAAACCAAGGAATATAATCTTAATTTTATATATATATATATATGGTCATGCAAAACTTTTCCTTATTAGCCATGTTTAAAAAAAGATGTTCATTATATTTAAAGATGTATCTATAATAAAAAGTCATCTTTGAACTTTTTCAATAGAACAGATGCTGCTTAAAGCATATAAACAGATTTCTTCTCCCCTTCCCCCATCTAGAGTTGTATTTGAGTGGGGGTGGTAGTAATATTTAAGCATACTTTAATGGAATATTAACAATTCCCAGAACGATTCTATTTTTAATCTTATAATGCAGAAGCTACACAGTATTTCATATTCGAATATATCCATAGAATTTAGAAATGCATGTGATGAATTGTTTTTCCTTTTACTACTTAGCTACATCTGCCATCAACATTATTGTTCTTTCTATACCATCCTCCCTCTTGTATTTCCATATTTGCCAAATTCTTTATAATTATAGGGAAAGCAAAATGATGTAGTATCCAAGAAGGAAAACTTGTGGGGTAGCCCATTTTAATTGCTCTTCTGCTCTTGATTCAGTAGCTCTTCTTACACAACAGAATTATTCTCTTTTTCATTTTCTTCCTCTATATTATTGTCAGGATGTATATTGTGCTCTTCTTTCTCAGTGGGCCAAATGTTTGGAAATTTCAGTGACTTGTATACAAATGTCTCACAATCATTATTATAATATGTTTAGAGGATAATGATTATAGTCTTCTGATCTAGGGAGTCTAGTGGTATGTCATCAGCCAGTACAAATTTGAGGTGTCAAAATAACAAATTTAAATCTTCTATCTCATATCTGCAAAAAAACCCTTGAAGTTTACAAAGTAACTACCTATTCAGACTCTCTCAGAACTTGACATTTACGCATCCCCATTATTTTTGCATGGAATTTAGCCACCCATCCTCCTCATTTACATAGATTTTAAATTGGAGAACAGTTTAAAAGATTTGGCTGTTAAACTAAGAGTTTTGCCATTTGGAATTGACAGTTTATGTTTAAACAAAGAATAGAGTCGTTAAAAAAATTAGGTACTTTATTCATTTTTTTCTTTTTTTGAAATTTCATCTTTATTTTTTTATTATATCTTTTTATTTACAAGACATATGCATGGGTAATTTTTTCAGCATTGACCTTTGCAAAACCTTCTGTTTCAACTTTTCCTCTCCTTCCCCTTTCCTCCTCCCCTAGATGGCAGGTAGACTAATACATGTTAACTATGTTAAAGTATATGTTAAATGCAATATATGTATACATATTTATATAGTTATCTTGTTGCATAAGAAAAATCATATTCAGAAATAAGGTAAAAATAATCTGAGAAGGAAGACAAAAATGTAAGCAAACAATAACAGAAGGAGTAGAAATGCTATGTTGTGGTCCACACTCAGTTCCTGCAGTTCTCTCACTGGGTGTAGCTGGTTCTCTTCCTTATTGAACAATTGGAACTGATTTGGTTCATCTCATTGAAGAGAGCCACTTCCATCAGAATTGATCATCATATAGTATTGTTGTTGAAGTATATAATGATCTCCTGGCCCTGCTCGTTTCACTCAGCATCAGTTCATGTAAGTCTCTCCAGGCCTTTCTGAAATCATCCTGCTGGTCTTTTCTTACAGAACAATAATATTCCATAATATTCATATACCACAATTTATTCAGCCATTCTCCAATTGATGGGCATCTACTCAGTTTCCAGTTTCTGCCCACTACAGAGGACTGCCACAAACATTCTTGCACATGTGGGTCCCTTTCCCTTCTTTAAGATCTCTTTGGAATATAAGCCGAGTAGTAACACTGCTGGGTCAAAGGGTATGCACAATGTGATAACTTTTTGAGCATAATTCCAAATTGCTCTCCAGAATGGTTGGATGCATTCACAGTTCCACCAACAATGTATCACTGTCCCAATTTTCCCACATCCTCTCCAACATTCATCATTATCTTTTCCTGTCATCTTAGCCAATCTGACAGGTGTGTAGTGGTATCTCAGAGTTGTCTTAATTTGCACTTCACTGATCAATAATGATTTGGAGCATCTTTTCATATGGCTAGAAATAGTTTCCTTTTCTTCATCTGAAAATCATCTTCATATTCTTTAACCATTTATCAATTGGAGAATGGCTTGATTTCTTATAAATTAGAGTCAATTCTCTATATATTTTGGAAATGAGGCCTTTATCATAACTTTTGACTGTAAAAATATTTTCCCAGTTTATTGCTTCCCTTCTAATCTTGTCTGCATTAGTTTTGTTTGTACAAAAACTTTTTAACTTCATATAATCAAAATTATCTATTTTGTGATGAGTAATGATCTGTAGTTCTTCTTTGGTCACAAATTCCTTCCTCCTCCACAGGTCTGAGAGGTAAGCTATCCTATGTTCTTCTAATTTATTTATAATCTCATTCTTTATGCTTATGTCATGAACCCATTTTGACCTTATCTTAGACTACGGTGTTAAGTATGGGTCAATGCCTAGTTTCTGCCACACTAATTTCCAATTTTCCCAGCAGTTTTTGTCAAATAGTAAATTCTTATCCCAAAAGCTGGGGTCTTTGGGTTTGTCAAACACTAGATTATTATAGTTATTGACTATTTTGTCCTGTGAACCTAATGTATTCCACTGATCAACTAGTCTGTTTCTTAGCCAATACTAAATAGTTTTGGTGACCGCTGCTTCATAATAGAGTTTTAGATCTGGTACAGCTAGGCCACCTACATTTGATTTTTTTTTTTTTTTCATTAGTTCCCTTGAAAGTCTTGACCTTTTTCTTTATTCATTTCCATGCAGCATGACCATCTCTAATGTGAACCACTGAGGATAACTTCTGGTCAGAATAGAACAGCTTTCTTATGCATATATTTCTTGGCATGGCTATTATTAGGTCAGTGGGCTTTTCACGTAGCATCTGGACCAATATTTGCTAGAGATTTTGAAGAAGAGATTCTTGTTTTGGGAAAGCATTTGCAATACTTAGTCTCTTAGGTCTATGATTTTATTCAAAAATGTTATAGTGAGGGACATTTCCACCTTATGATGGAACAAAGAGATCTTCATTTATCACAACTGAATATGTCCATATGTTTTCTAAAACCTACCCAGAGATAAGATTTAAATTTATTTGAAGCAGGACTAGATACCCTCTTGACTTTCTTTTCCTAGTAATAATATAATCAGTTTCAGCGGTGTTTTAGTCATTGCTTAGATCTCATTTCATTCCATAGATACAAATCAAGGACAGATCTGTAGAACTTGACATTGCTTGAGAGGAATATAGAAAGTTTATGGTGGTTTCATGTTAAGGAAGATTGCTTTTCTATTAAATGAGGAAGAGTTTGCTGTATAACTTCTAGACAGTTTTTCCCATAACTACTATGACCTTGTAGTGCAATTTAAAAAACCTGTTTCTAAAATATTTTCCCCTGAATTTTAGATGCTCTGATGAAAATAAATTTATTTTATTTTAAATCAGAAGACCATGACATTTTGCCCAGTTGTTTTTTCTTCTCCCTTAAACACCTTCCTTGTGTTGAGTAGTACGATGTTTTAAGGTGGTAAGGTAACAGAACCTCAAAGATTTAATCAAACCAATTTCAGCCTATACTGATGATGTAATAGGAATATTGTTCTCAACCTTGTCAATCCAAAAATCAAAGACAAAAGAACTGTTTGTTTGGGTTTTTTTGATAGTAAATTGATATGAATTTTTTTTTTTTCATTTTCTCTCTGTTTCTGTCTCTTTGTCTCATCCTTTCAAGCCCCCTTCCCCACCTCTTATCACTGGTGCTACTCTATGATTCATCATCATTTTTTTTTTTTTCTGGATTCCATTATAAGCTATGGTGAAGAGCTTGTTATATATCATGTTTCTTTGTATTTTCAAAGGCACAGTTGTCTACAGAAATGTCAGAGCATACTTCCAGCTAGCATTTTCAATGAGTACAAAGAGCTTAACAACCCACAGATATTTTTACCAGTTTTCCATGGGAGGACACACAGGTCAAATAATGAAATGAGTACTGTTTGCTTATATTCCTTGTTAGGGACTGGAGAGAAGGCAATGACGGAGAAAATGGGGGATAAAAAGATGAAGGACAGAGTAAGAAATAGTGGCTCTGTGCTTCTGGGGATGGTTTTAATTTTGTTGTTTTACTTTTTTTTT
This sequence comes from Antechinus flavipes, assembly GCF_016432865.1. NCBI lineage: Eukaryota > Metazoa > Chordata > Mammalia > Dasyuromorphia > Dasyuridae > Antechinus > Antechinus flavipes. The sequence goes on from NC_067399.1 coordinate 138,222,960, forward strand.
TTTTAAAGGGCATAATCTTTTTGCTCCCACTTACCCTTCTGCCTTTTTCAAGTCTTCTCCCCTTTATTTTCTACTTTTCCTCTTTATTTTCTCACCTCACCTCCTCTTATCTTTTCTCCTTACATCATCTAAGACTCCTAGCCTTAAGAAAGCAGGAGGTTGTAAAAAGAAAAAGAACAACCAAGAAGAAGAAATAGTCCAGCTACATTTTATTGCTGCTTGAGCTTGGCTTTTTTTGTCCAGCATAATTTATTTGCTTTTTGTGGGGTGGTTTTCAGACTTCTGAGGAATGGATTCTTCTTGGGCTTGTGATTGTAATTCAGTCATGCTGCAGTTGTACCTAGGCCTCTGGCTCAGTCTTTCTGCTTTCATCTTCCCCACCCCATCTTGGCCAGACCTGCTGTTAGAACCTCTTTTATTCCCTTTTAAGACCCTCAAAGGCAATTTCTCTTTTAACTCTTAACATTCCCTCACATACTTGTCTTCATTCAAGTGTATTTGGTCATTTGGTTATTTTAAGGACCAGGTCTTAAACCAACACCAATCTCATTCTCACTGGCCACCAATAGGTTCTAGGACAAGCCCCATTTGGTCAATGTATGACACAGATTGAATGTAAATAGGTCAGAAACCCTGAGGACCTTTCCTTCCCTGATTCATTAATTTGTTCATTTATTTAGATTTTTTTTTGGGGGGGGGGGGCGGGGGAATTAGGTGAAAGAGGAGATTCTTTGCCTCAATTGCTACCTAGCCTTAATCATGAATGGATGTGGCCTTAGTCAAACAGACCTGTCCAGTCTAATGTGATTCCATGGAAGTGATATTTATAATGATTCATTGGATCCCTTAATTCTCTTGGTTCCTTTCTAGTGACTTAAACTTGTTTTCCACTAGTTGATGTCTCAGTATAGTGCTTCTTAGTACTGATTTCTTTTTGCCACTCTTTTTTTCCCCCATTCTCCCTTCCCCTCTGAGTTCCCTGAGCCCCTATTGGCTTCCTTGCCAAGTTCCTTTTTCCTACATTTTTCCATTCCCTGATCATTGGCAGAACTAATATAACAGATAGACCTGGGAACTAATGACATTTTGACCCATTTTTTGGTCCAAAAATGCTTGCTCTGTTATTGATGTCTTTCAGTTAGTGACTGTTTGAGCAAGTCCCCTAAATTTTTCCAAATTCAGATTTGCAATAGTAAAAAATACTTTAGCAGAGATTAACAATCACTTCTGTTTTCAAAATTAGGGTCATATCAAGATTTTTCTTTCCTTTATTCATCAAACATCTATTAAGCATCTCCTTTTATCATAAAGCTGTGTGTGTGTGTGTGTGTGTGTGTGTGTCTGTCTGTGTGTCTGTGTGTCTGTGTGTCTGTGTCTGTGTCTGTGTAAAGGTTAAGACTTCATGCTTATTCTTATGTTCTTTGTGCCCGAATTGGAATAGGAGAAAATGTGGAATGGTTATAAATGTATCAGAGACCTGTAAAACAAGAGATGAGGACAAATGTTAAGGAAGTTTTCACGGAGAGAAAGTGGTCTTTGAAGGATGGGTGTAGGGATTTAATAGTCAGAGAATAGAAAGGATGACATTTTAGATAGAGGAACCAGCTTGAACAGGAGTTTATAGTAATATAGACAGAGCACTTAGGAGAGGCTGATTAGACTGGACCAAGGAGTAGAATAAAGTGAGATACTTGGAAAAGGTAAAGTGGAACCAGATTGAATGTTATGTGAAGGAGCTTGATCACTATTTGGTAATAGAAGGTTTTTGCACAAAGGACTAGTATGTGGTCCTAGTATCAGATACCCTACTGTGTCTTTTTAGTTTATTACTCTCAAATTTTGAATCTACAAAGATTTCCTAAGCAGAAAATAGAGTAGCTTAAGAGAAAAAAAAATGTTGTTGTGCCATTTTTCTATTATGTCTAACTGCATGAATCCCATTGGAGTTTTCTTGGCAAAGATACTGGAGTGATTTGCCATTTCTTTCTCTAGCTCATTTAATAGATTAGGAAACTGAGGCAGATGGGGTTAAGTGATTTTCCCAGGGTCACACAACTACAAAGTGTCTGTGGCCGGATTTTCACTTAGGAAGATGTCCTAGACCTGGCGCTCTATTTACTGAGTTGCCTAGCTGCCACGTAATCTTTGTTTTCATTGTTGTTCGGTCATGATTCCCTTTTTGTTAGCCTATCTGGGGTTTTCTTGGCAAAAATACTGGAGTGCTTTGTGCCGTGTCCTTCTCCAGCTCATTTTATAGATGAGGAAACTGAGGCAAACAAGAGTTAAGTGACTTGCTCAGGGTCACACAGATATAGTGAGTGTCTGAGGCTGGGAAGATGAGTTTTCCACTTCACCACCTCATTTGATTGGGTAATATTATTTACATTTCTTTTACCACAGCTACGTTTAAAAATGATGTTTTAATTTTCAAAGAAGTCTCCTTGATGCAGTTAAATTCTCCTTTTGCCTCGAGGGCTACATTGCTTTTCCTTTTGTTTTGGTGATTATCATGTCTTTCCCTTGTGCTTGCCAAGCTCTATTTTATGTCACAATTAGACATGGTACATTCAAGCTGTTAGTGTTATATTCATGATTCCAGTAGAACCTCAAGTGAGTCCCAGAGCAAACTGTTCCACTGAGAGATCATCTCCGCAGAGGATTGGATTGGGGCATATTGAATTTTGAAGAGGCCTTCGAGCTACAAATTAGAAAAGGAGAAGCCACAGATAAAGGAAAACTAAAAACGAAAGGGAATCTATGAAAGAGTGACGGGGAAAGCCAGGTGTAATAGGTGAGATTGTGATTCATAATCCAGATTTCAACCTGATAGCTGCAGAGGCAGGCTCACTATTTTGTGGCTTCTTGCTTCTCAGTTTGTTAGCTTCCAAGCCTCTTGTAAAATTGCTTTTCTTTGTCTTTCTATCTTTACACAACCTTCAGGTTTTGCTTTTTGTTTGTATATTTCTGTTTGGTGCTTAGTAGATGCTTTAAGCTACTACATGGATTTGGTTCGCCTTTCACCTTGAGGAGAGCAGGTTCATCATTATGGAGGTTGGGGGGCTAGAGAAGAGGAGATCCTAAAAGAAATGTTCATAATTTTAGAATATTTAATCTTAACTTTTCTGCAAAAGGTCTGGCTTGGTCTGAAGAAGGATGAAACTAATTTCAAGGATAGATAAATTCCAGGTTATAAAGTGAATGTTATTGGTTCCCTCCCCTCACAATAAGTGTGTGAAAATTAATCTCTGTGTCATTTCTTTGTAACATTTTTGGTATTTTTCACTATCTTCACTGATTCCTGCTGTTACACTTTGGGGGAGAAAATGAATGTGCAAAATAGCAAAATTGTGTTTCTTGGACCCTCCTGACTTAGTTGGGAATCATTGATTTTCTTGAGCTGTGGAGGGTATAAGGTGTATATGACTACTCCCTCATTGTTTAAAGTAGGAAATTAATATTAAATGACCAAGGGCAAGTAATTGGTAATTGATGATTCTTAGACTAGAATCTGGCTCTCTTGATTATGGTCTAATTTTATTCCCCGCTTGTATCATTCCATGATGCTTTCCACATATTCTTGTTTCTTTAACAAGAGACTTCCAAGACTTTTTGTATGGCCCAAAATTTGACTGATAAGTGTAATTATATTTATATTTTACACATTATATCAGCTATTCTTAAACATATATTGGGTTGCAATTGCAAATATTACATGTATTACATATTTATTGTACACATTGTATGCTATATGTTATATATGTAATATCACCATATAACATAGATAGTACTACATTGTATATGCTTTATTGCATGTATTATATCTAAAACAGTATAATGCAATATGGTATAGTTAATATAGTTGCACATATATAATATAATAATAATAGTTAATATAATACATATATAATGCTACATTACATATACATACTATATTACACATACATGTTATATATACTATATTATATATACAGATCATATTTACTTTATATATTACATATATTTATACGTTATGCAATATTATACATATTGTATTGTATGTTATATGTGACATGGTATAGTTGATATAATTAATGCTATATTACTGCATATGCATCCTATATTACATACATATTATATTTATGCCATATTATGCATACAGAGCTCATTTATTTTATATTACATATGTTCTATAATAGGCATATTATATTGCATGTTATATGTAACAGCATAATAAACACAAAGTGATATATACACTAGTTAATTTATATATTTAATATGCACATTCTATATTGCATATACATACATATTGCAAACACATTGTATGTTATATTACATATAATACATAACTTATATGTATATTTTGTCTTTTTTATGCCAGTAAAATTATACTTAGATTAAAAAAGAGAAAACAGATTAATTAAATGTGATAAAACCATTTTTATTCAATCTCATGACAAGCATCATTAGAAAAGGCAGGTGGTAAGCTTTTTTGGTTCCTTAGTTCAGCAGTTCTCAAAATAATAGTTTTCAGGCTCCTGGGGGTCTCAAAGACCCTTTTAGGAAATCCATGAAGTCAAAACTATTTTCATAATAATATAAAAATATTATTTGCTTGTTAAGATACTCCCTCCTTTTCTAAATAGATATCTGTGTAAGTCTGGGTTGTCTACATATATTTCAAAACATCACAACAGATTGAATGCAGAAGCAACTATGAGACATCCAGCTGTCTTCCATTAAAGCCAGACATTTACAAAATTTGTAGACAGTGCCATCCTTCTTACTAATTTAAAAAAAAGTTGAATAATAATGGTTATTTTTCATTAAATATGTTAACATTTAATGGGTTCATTATTTTCTCAAAATGAATTAATAACTTTTAAATTTAGCAATCTTTTTTTAACATGGTAAATAAATATCAATAGTTTTGATTCACATAAAATCTGTTTGGGGGCTCATTTTTTTAAGAGTGTAAAAAAGCCCTCCCCCCAAAAGTTTCAGAACTTTACTAGATTTAGATAGATGCTTTCAAGTACCTTATATGGTTCCTGTTTGTGAAGAAAACATGATCTGAGGATTTTTTAGCTTCATCAGAAGAATTATTACATATTACAAATGATATATTTTTAAAAAGCATTCAATGAAAAGAGTTCTTATTTTGTTTTCAGACCAATTTCTGAGTCCTATTAGGAGTTCATTTTAGAGTTCATTCAGTAATACACATTTGTTCTTTTTCAGATTTTCCCAACTTTTTGTTTCTATAAATAATTCATGGTCTTTCAGCAGTTGAATTCTACAACTGATAATTAAATATACTTACACCCATTTTTATTTTTATAATAGCCAGTTTTCTCTTTTCTGAGAATTTATTTATTCCCTAAAGTCATTACATTGTGGCTGATTCAGATACATCTTTATTGTCCTTATTGCTACAAATAGTTCTTTTAATGTTTTCAGTTTTTTCTCCCCCCACTCTCCCCTCTTTTTTTTTCCCTTTGGGATGTTCATCTTTAAATTTATTACTATCCAGATTATCTATTTTTACTTTCCAGAGTGATTTTTGTGCTTTCCATATGATTTTTAAGTTAACCAGTAAAATATGCCCCATACTTGTTAAACTGTACAATAAGTGTTTTAAGAATGTCCGTGATGCATTAGTGTTTAGCATCCTTAAAAGGAAAATCATCAGTGGGTACATTCTGTGTTATAAATGTATTAAGGAGGCATAATTATAGAAAAATGATTTGATACTTTTTATAGAATGCTTTTTTCTCCTCTTCTACTGTGTGGGGGTTTCCTGTTGTTGAGTGTGGTTTGACTTTATCTGCCTTTTTAGCTATCTAAGAATTAGTCTTAAAATAGCCCTGTAAGAAAAAACAAACAAACAGTGTGACCCCCCTCCCCTCCACCTTCCCCTCCCGAGAGATAGTCAGCTATTAAGATGTTTTCTTTGAGAGGAAGTATGGTACAGTGAAAAGAGATCACTGTGTTTGGAGTATTAATATATCTGGGTTTAGGTTTCAACTCTACTTCCTCATGATTTCTATTACTTTCATTCTAACTTTCTGGACCTCAGTTTCCTCACCTGCAAAATGAAGATTAAATGAATTTACATTCTTTCAATTTCTTTACTCTTTCCTTAGCTTTGATCTTAGGTGGTCATCTGGGAGTCAAGCTCAGAAAACATGAGAATATCACCTTATAGATTTCTCATTTTATCTTAGGGAGGGGGTTAATATAACTGTTTGGGAAGTATATGACAAATTTATCTTCCTTTTCATCTTTGATAAGATTTAACATTTAACAGAATTTGCTTTCAGCTCATGCAAAATAACTAGACATAATAGGTTCCCATGGACAGATTATAAATGAATAGATTTAAATATTGTGTAGACCAAGCCCCATTTTCCTAAAAATATAATGCTGTTAAAGGGATTCTATCATATTTGCCTTCCTAATCTGTCCAAATTAGAGATTTTTTTTTCATTGTTAGTATAGCCAGAGGCTTTACTTAGCATTTATTTAATGACAGAAAACCATGATTTTATATATTTTGAGAGTATAAGGCAGTTTACTACTATCCTCCATTAAATTTTACTCTAGTGCCAAAGGCATGAAAATGACCCTGATTTTTATTATAAAGGTTATGCCAGTTGATGTATATTTGTGTACTCTATTATGTAAATATATATGTGTAATATAAATATATGATATATTGTAATCATATATAATATAAATGTATATATATGTATATATACATACACATATATAAACATATAGATGAATATATTATGTAAACATAAATATAGATTATATAAATGTATTATTTGAATATATTTTATTATATAATATAATAGAAAACACATTATTACATATAAATATTTTACTTACACACACACACACACACACACACACACACACACACGCTTTATTTAGGAAGGCTAATCCACTTTAGGTATGGTTCAGTTCACAGGCTATGTGACTTTGTTGCTGAGGACCAGAAAAGCTTGGTTATAGAAATACTCATCTCCAGAAGGTTAGCAACCAAATGAACATGATGACTATTTCCTTAGTTACACAGGAGTTATGATAGTGCATCAGTGGAATAGGGAGTAAACTAATGAAATCATGGCTTTTAAAATATGAAAGTTATTTGTAGATATGCACAATAAGTGTTCTAGACTTCAAATAATTTTCTCAGTTTAGAATTTTGCATCACTTTCCATTATTTTAATGAATGTTTCTGTTAGTTCTCCTTCTCCCCCCCCTCCTTTCAGGTGCCAAGCTTGTGTACTCTGGGTAATGACCTGATTGTTGTGTGCTACAGAAGTCACACTATAGGGTAAAATAAATGAAAGGAAATTTAAAAGGAAAAATACACACACACACACACACACACACACACACACACACACACACCCCTACCTTTTAAGCCAGGTATTGCCCCTCATTCCTTGAGGAGCATGTGGATGCTCTAAGACCATTTCACTGCACAGCAAATAATATAGGACTTGATAGTCTGAGGAATTCATCCTGAAGATTGGTGTTCATCATGAATCTGTTTTTAGAGGGTATTCTGGCCATATGTACATGCATAGTTTTTCATATTTCATTTGCCCACAGGAAAGATTTTCCCTAATCCAAACAATCCACTTTATCTAACATTGAGGTTGAATATTTGTGTGGGTCTGAACTAGTCACTTCTATCAAGATTTCCAGCTTTAGGAAAAGGAAAAAAAGAGCCATCTTTCATAGGAGAAGGCTGTTTTTTCCCTTTTCCACTAGAGGTCTTCTGCCTTCAATAATGTTATCATCGCATATGGGCACTGACATTTTTGTGTGTCTAGGAAAGCTATTTAATGTTGATGCTTTTCTTTCTGAGCTTTTCATTTCAACTTCAGAAATGACATGGTAGAAAATCAGCATGAGAAATTGCTACCTCCATGTCTTATTGTTGATTTTTAATCTTTGATATACCAGGCTGAAAAAATATCCGCATTTAACTCTGACAGAGACCTATAAAATAATCACAACTCACAGTTGTGCCTTGCACATAGTAGGCAGAATTAATAAATAGGTGCTCAATAAATAAAGGGAAACGAGGAAAGCAAACCCATTGACTGACTAACGTTTCAAAGCACTGAATACTCAAGTATTCAGGGTGCTTTTTCAGCCATAACTCTATGAGGCGGGTAAGTTTAAATATTATTATCTTCATTTTACAGGGGAGAAAACTGAACCTCCTAGTTTAAATGCTAGTCTATAACCACATAGCAACAGCTGGGACTCTCATCCAGATTTTCTCATTCTGAGACCATGGATACCTCTTTTAGTGTAGGGAACAATCCAGCTAAGAAGTGACAATAACTTAGATTATCACTGGTCCTCATAAATCATAAAGTCAAGGCCCTCCCAGATCCTTGTTTCTCTCCTCTGAATGTTAATTAACGTCCTTCTTTAAAATGTTTACATGGTACTCAGAATTAAACACAGGACTCCAGATGATTTCTGACAAGAGCAGAGCAAAATGGGATTATCTGATACCTCCTTATTCTTGGAAACTGTGCCCCTCCTAGGACCATGGAGGTTTCCTTTAGTTACTGTTAACTCTGTGTTTGTAGTCCAGTTAAAACTCCAGATCTTTCTCAGAATAACTGCTGGCTATTCACATTTCCCCCCTTAAATATAATCCTTTACATTTGTTTCTGTTGGATTTTATCATATTAGTTTTAATCCAAGGCTCTGAGAGCCTTTTGGAATTCTTTTATATCCTAAATGTTTTTTGGGATCTTATCTCCTTAATTTTTTTTTTTGTTTGTTATTATACCTTTTTATTTACAAGATATATGCATGGGTAATTTTTCAGCATTGACCCTTGTAAAACCTTCTGTTCTAACTTTTCCCCTCCTTCCCCCCATCCTCTCCCCTACATGGCAGATAGAACAGTATATGTTAAATATGTTAAAGTATATGTTAAACACAATATATGCATATGTTTTCTGCACAAGAAAAATTGGAGTTAGAAATAAGGTAAAAATAACCTGAGAAGGAAATCGAAAATGCAGGTGGACAAAAACAGAAGGAGTGGAAATGCTGTGTTGTGGTTCACACTGATTTCCCAGAGTTCTTTCGCTGGGTGTAGCTGGTTCTCTTTATTTTTGAACAAATGGAACTAATTTGGTTCATCTTGTTGAAGAGAACCATGTCCATCAGAATTGATCATCATATAGTATTGTTGTTGAAGTATACAATAATCTCGTTCTGCTCATTTCACTCAGCATCAGTTCATGTAAGTCACTCCAGGCCTTTCTGAAATCCTCCTCCTGGTCATTTCTTACAGAACAATAATATTCCATAATATTCATATACCACAGTTTACCCAGCCATTCTCCAATTGATGTTATCCCCTTATCCTTAAATGTCAGTGTGCCCAGAAGAGACTAAAGTTAATTCTGGAAGCTGTTTTGAGCCATGAGAATATTTTTGCTGGATCTCCACCACATCCACCCTGTTGTTTCTGCTGCAGCCTCCTGGATCTAGTCTTAGGAGCGAGCTAGATGGCATGATGAACGAGGAGCTGAGTTCAAATGTGGCCTCAGACACTTAATATTTATTAACTTACTGCTTGTGTGATCTTGGGCAAGTCACATAACCCCAATTGCCTTGTAAAACAAAAACAAAACAACCAATTTTTTTTTTTAAAGAAGGAATTCTTATCTAGAGAAAAAATACTTGATCCTAGCCATCCTTTATTTCCCTGAATTAGTTTCCTGCACAATATAATGATATTAGTATTACCTGAATCCTTCTGGATGATTTTCTCTTATCCTTGGATAGGTTTTTTGTTCAGATTGTTCTATTCCTTTGCTTTAGATCATCCAATCTGCTAATTGATTAGCTTGCCAGGCATTTTGATAGCACTTTGCTGCATTTTTCCAACACTTTTTTTTTTATCTTTCAGGTATTGGTATTTTCTTTGGCGAGGCTAGAAGCTGGTTAGGGAATGGATACCCCAGGGTTGTCCCAAGTGAACCTTGGTCAAGGTGGGAAGTGAGCCTTTCTGTGACCTAAGGCGAAACTGTCAGGCTTGGCACAGGATACCTGCGGCAGGCAGTTCTCCAGGAGAGCAGAGGCATAGCATCCTGCTTGGGCTCAGGCTTCCTCCCCTGTGGGCATCGGCTTCAGAAAGAACCAATAAGCTAGGGAACTAGAAGAGTTTTAGCTTAGCAACTAAGTGCAAACGTTTGCAGATATGATAAGCTCTAGAGGAGAGGGCAGAAGGTATGGCTAAACATAGTGAGTTGTTGGGCTGATGCTGACTAGTCGTTATGAGGAAAGTTTTCCGGACTTTACCGAGAAGCACCGATTCCCTATAAAGTGTAAGAGACCTGTGGCACCCTATAGAGTATCTGCTTTCCTGCTACCAGATCACACTGCAGGAATGGCTGTAGTAATAATAATGATCATCATCATTACTGACATTTACATAATGTCTTAAAGTTTTCAAAGAAATTCTATTTACCTTATCTTATTTATTTCTCATAACAATGCTTTGGGATTATTATTATTCCCTTTTCTAAGACTCAGACTCAGTGATCTATCCAAGGTCACATTGCTGGTAAATCTTCAGAAATGGGGATCTGAACTTGGTCTAAGCCAAGTATTCTGAGTAGTTCAGCAACAGTGCCTCTCATTGGATCTTCATATTTATGTTCAGTTTGAGCTCAATGTCATTAAATGGGGCTGGTTGATGAACCCTGAGTCACATCCGCGAGGTGATCCCAAGAGTAAACTAGACTGCTAAGGTGCATGCATGTGACAGCTTGGGGAAGAAGGGAGGAAGAAAGAGAAAGACACACAGAGAAAAAATTCTAGGAAATGCAGATGGAAGATGCTGTAAAAGTCCTTCTGCTAGATTGTTATTGTTTTACAGGAACATTTCAAGAACTTTTTTTTTTTTTTTTGAGTTTTCTGGTGACCTTGGAACCATTTTGCAGAGTAAGGTTTTTAATTTCTTGAGTAGAATGACTGTTTGTTTTGATATCCTTGTGTCTGTATCTATCAGCAATTTCCTTGGGAGGCCACAAGATAAGTAGTTTTCTCATTATGTGCTCAGTTTTTTTTTTTTTTAAACTTTAATTAAAGAATCATCTTTTCTGCTGTTGTTATTCTAACTGACTTTGGCCTTCTTTAAGCACCCCATAATAAACAATTGATTGAAACAAATTAACAGGATTCAATTTGGTCCTGTGCCACAGTTTCAGATGTCAAATAGAGAAAGAAGGCAAGCTTGGTAGAGCTGGAATGTCCTTCCCAGTCAGTGCAGTGGAAATCAGCCAAGCTTACCATGATTTGCTCCATACTTCCTCTTGGTTACTTTGTGGATTCAGTAGCTCATTTGCCAGTGCTAAGTGGAGAGAGGGACCTTGGAACTCTGATTGTGAAGTATGGATAAGTATTTGACATTCACTTGAAGGAACAAATGCTAAGCAAAACTTATTTTAAAACTTTTTCAAAATGATTTTCTTGGGGATGAATGTGAATGTGTATATGTTTCTTGGGATGGGGGGGAAGCGGGGATTAAGTAATGGTTAGAGAAAATGAAAAGTCTCTTTTCACTTAAAAGTAATTATTATTTCCTTTTTTCCAGAGGTGGGTTGCATACATAGTTCCTTACCTTGTTTCCTAACCCAGTTAGTCATTAAATATTTTTAAAGCAACTAGTATATGTGAAGTACTATGCTAAATAAAATTTAGCTTTCAGGGTTTTATATTTTTAAATTTCACCTCCTCTATGAAATTCAATCCAATTCAAGAATTATTTTGACTATGAATGTGCAAGTTACCATGCTGGGCTAAACAGACTTTGTCCTCAAGGAGTTTCTGTTTTTGGGGAGATGTAACATGTACTCTAAAGTAAATAAATACAAAGCAAGAACAGCATTTTTAATAGAGTGAGCCATTGATTAGAAAAGGATCAAGAAAGGCCTCGCTCAGCCAGCAAACATTGACTAAACACTTACATGTGCAAGACAAGGTTTACTATCTGGGCATATAAATACAAATAATTAAACAGTTCTTGCTTTAAAAAGAGGGACAGTCAAGCAGCAGCTAGGTGGTGCAGTGGATAGAGCTCCAGCTCTATCAGGAGGAGCTGAGTTCAAATCTAGTCTCAGACATTTAACACTTCCTGGCTGTGTGACCCTGGGCAAGTCACTTAACCCCAATTGCATCAGGAAAAAACAAACAAACAAATAAAAGGAGAGACAGCCAGGTGGCACAGTAGATAGAGTTCTGGGAATACTCATCTTCTTGAGTTCAAATGTGATGTCAGACACACACATTAGCTCGTGTGACTCTGGTAACGACATTAACCCCTGTTTGCCTCAGTTCATCATCTATAAAATAAGACAAACCACCCCAGTGTATTTGCCAAGAAAACTCCAAATGGAGTTCTCCAACTGCCCTATAGGATTTTACCCTAGGACTCTAGATAGAACATTTTCCAAACTGTAATATATCATTCCTTCATCCCATCTGTTCTTTCTCTTGACTCTAGGATTTCTCTCAGAGGGGATAGCATCATTCTTTCTCCCATGTTTGGGGTTTGGGAGTTATCTTTGACTTTTTTCTCTCCCTTATTTCCCATATTCCATGATCAATTTTTGCTTATTCCATTTAAAAAACATTCCATTATCTTCTTTTAATAAATTTCTATTGATCTATTTTGTTTCTCTTCCAACACCTAGCATAGCATAATGCTTATATCCAGTAAACACGTAAAAAATGTTTGATGAGTTGAACTGATTTATGGGTACCTCAATTAGGCCATCTAAAGGGAGAGAAGTTGTCATCAGGAAATAGAAGTCCAGAATGGAAATAATTTCTGAACTCTCATTTCTTGTGTTTGCTGTGTGGTTATAGAATGTTTGTAATTCTTAGGACAGTATGGTTGCAGAGTTCCATTCCACAGAAAGAATCTCTCAAACAAGAAATGGTATATTTAGGAAAAAGCTTGGCACTCTCCTTATAATTAGACAAAGTAATACTCTCATTAGTGTATTTACTATTTCAGAAAGTCAAGAACTGTCAGGATTTCCAGATGATTACCTTATTTTAGAAAAGGGGTGGAGATTTTGGAACCTTAATATGTCTTTTTTTCTAATCCCTGTAGAATATATCTCATGCTGTTTTAATGAAAGGAAATAAACAAGCATGATAAGTAATATGAGCTGTTTGTATGGGAGAATAACATGGTTTAATTCATTGTAACTTCCATAATTAGAACAATGGCGGCATTAGTTAGAGCACCTCAGGAGAAAGATGTGACATTAGCTTTCTGTTCTGTGTACCTGCGGGTTAATGATATAGGTATGTATGGAGAGTGGGGGAGGGGTGGGTGAATATGGATATGTTTGAAAAGTAATGCAATGTAATGTATAGAGTCCTAGACTAGGAGTCAGGAAGACCTGAGTTCAAATCCCAATTACCAATTGCTGATCTCACTTTTTTCCATCAGTAAAATGGGAATAATAACATATGTATTTTGCTGTATTGGTATAAAGTTTAGCTATGAAACATTGAATGCAAAATGCTTTGTGGACCTTGAGGAATATCTAAATGCCAAGTTATCACCATTCCAATCATCTCACAATGTGTAGAATGCTATTTGTATTTTTTTGTATGATGGCCTCATTTTATTTATGGCTCAGGGTCAGTGCTGGCTGACATTAGGAAGTGAATCTTTGTTGGGTGGTAAAGATGTATTTTTTATTAATAATAGTATTACTAAAACTTGTCCAAGTTAAATCCCTGGCTTTCTTTTGAAAGTAGAGTCCTGTGAAGTCCTGGGTGCTTTGTACTATTTCTATAGTTATTCTTCTGGGATTTCTGCATGTATTGGCACATTTTCAGGAGTTTCCCCCCTGCTGTTTAAAAACTAGTTACCATTGCTTTATCTAAAGCAATCATAACAAAGTGATATTTGAAGTCATTTGGTCGGGAGGAATAAGGCCACGTAGAGCCATGTTTTAATAATCTTCCCTTATCTAGCATCCTTGAGTGTATATATAAATGTAGAACCAGCTATAGACTCATGAAAGCTCACCTCCAGGAACACAAAATATTTACCTAATGAGAACTGTCATACATGAAAGGAATCAGCAAACCAAATAGGAGAAGGAAGAAGCAGGAAATCAGACTCATCTTTACAAAAAAGAGCAGCAGAGGAGATGTCTGAGCTGAAAAGTTCAAGGACCTTAAAAGAATCATCCATCAGAGGAGGCCAATTCAATATCTTGGTATGCTAAAACAAAGTGGAATTGGTGGGGGGAGGCAGGATGAGTAAGAGAAGGAGAAAAGAAATGGGAAGGAGAAGAAAGGGAGAGAGATTAAGTAAACATAACCAATCCAAACAAAACAAAGCAAAAACCTCCTCATAGAATTTTTAAATTTACAAATACTGTATATATAGTTTGATGACTTTGGATTAAAGCAATAACCTGCTAAAATGGTTTCTATACCTTTTCTCTCCTCACTTCATACAAGATGGCCAAAGTGATTTTCCTTCAGTGCAAAGTTGTCCATTGCAACATCCTCTCTGTCCCTACTCAAACTCTAGTGGTTCCATAAAGAATCTAGGACAAAATTCATCTTTTAAATAATCTTCTAAGCATGATCAGCATTCTTCCTTCTACATAATGTGAGGAGTACAGAAGAAAGACCCTCTTAAGGAGATTACCATTTTGGGGGTTAGACAGGCCTAAGTCCACATGACATAATTAGACAAAAATGCAAGGTAGCTTTTGAGTATTGCTGGGTGGTACAGATTTTAAGGGTTACAGAATTTCAAATAGGAGGGGAATCTGGGGGAGCACTGATGTCTGGAGAAGGACTTCCTAATGGAAGGCCTCCATAGGTAAGGGAATGGGAAAGTGCAAAGCAAGATTGAGGGCCAGCAAGGAACGTCCAAACCTGATTTTCCGAAGAGAAGGGAGATTTCAGGGCTGGAGTGTTGAGCCAGGTGGGTGAGTTGGGGCGGAGGACTTATTTCTAGTGTGTCATAAGCTGTGCTTCTGAGGAACAAGCTCTGACAGAACTTGTCAAGGTGCAGAGACTTGAAGTCTGGCCCTGAAACAGACTCTGTGTGTCTGTGTCATCTGAGGACTGGAATAATTGAGAGCACACTGCATTTGAATTCCAAAGCTAGAGTTTCCAGGCATAACTGACATTTGACTACAATGTAATGCTGGGCAATTAATTTAAGTTCTGTACTTTAGTTTCTACAACTGGAAAATGATGGCATGGACTAATTTGGAGTAGCCCCCAGCTCTAAATCTGTTTTTCCTCCACCATTGTGGGAGAGGGCTGTTAATAGAACTGTAGAGATGTGATTTAACTCTGCCCTTCCCTACTACCTACGATAGCAATTGGGATTGTTGGAAGTAAGGAAAGTATAATGTAAACTTGGACTTTTGAAGTTAACTTTACCCATAGAAGAATAGATCTGGGACTCAGCTGTGGGCACTTTGGACAAAAAGAGCATAAAAGCTGTTTTTAGGTCTTACTCTCGGAGCTCCTGAGCTTTCAGAGAATTTCTTTGCCAATTGCCTTTTCATTTAGTTTTATAAAAAAAATTTTTTTGACCATTCATTTTTTATTTCCTTTTTATTTTTAATAGCATTTTATTTTCCCAAATATGTGCAAAGATAGTTTCTAATATTCACCTTTGCAAAACCTTATGTTCCAAATGTTTTTCCTTTTCTCTCTTTCCCCCTTCCCCAAGACAGCAAGCAATCTGATATAGGTTAAATATATTTCCATATTTGTCATGCTGCGCAAGAAAAATCATATGAAAAGAGTAAAAAACAAGAAAGAAAGAAAAACCAAGCAAATGACAACAACAATGACAACTACCACCACACAAGTTGAAAATACTATGCTTTGATCCACATTCAGTTTCCCTAGTTCTCTCACAGAGAAAATATCTTAGTTAACATAAAATACTAAGGGAAGATGAATTAAGAGAAATTCTTCTTTGCCTTTGTAACATTATTGGGGCTCTGTGTAAGACAACAGATTGAAGGACATTACTTTGACATCTTTCACATTACATCACAAATGAAAAGAGCTTGATTTAGACAGGAAAGAATTAAAAGCATCATTGGAAGCATAGCAAGCAAATTCTGATTATTTAGTTTAAGCAGGAAGTCTTGAGAAAGAAGAGGTGCTTCCTCGTTTGGGAACAAATAGAAAGCTTTTTTGCTGGGCTTATTCCTTAGCTGGGGATGGAGAGGCTGTTTGTTAGGAGCTGTAGCATAATCCCTGGAAATCTCTGAGTGGTAAATGCTCTGTCTGGTAAAATCAGCATTAGCCTACCTAACTGGAACCAATTTTCCTTTGCCTTTGTGGCAGTATTGGAGCTCTGTGTAAACATAGGCTGGGTGATCCTGCTGTAGCCTGGGATGCTGCCCACACCATTGGCTTGTTATCATTTAGGAAGAGTTAGCTGTCTCTGGGGATTGATATGTGTCACTCTGTGAAGAAGTCATCCCTGAAGAAGATATTCTCATCCCCATACTTAGCTCTGGGACTTTCTCAAAACTTTGCCAACCTCTGTATCTTAGCCCCTTCTTGACTCTTTAGTACTAACTGTCATTTATACAGAACTACAAAGTTAGCTTTTTATTTTACTGATGGCATTTTTTTTTTAACTTGTTTTTATCTTCTAGACATTTTTTAAACCTGCTAAGGGAACTGCTTTTGTTGGGAGTATTGGAACTTGTTTTTAGTAAAGGGGATTGTCTGTTTAACTCTGTTGAACTCTGAGTGATTGATCATATCAGATATAGTACCACAACATGATCAGCAGCCTGGCTAAAATTTTAGAGGCTTTTCAGCCATAGATTGGTCACCATGGGAGAGAGAGAGAGAGAGAAGGAGAGAGAGAAGGAGAGAGAGAAGGAGAGAGAGAAGGAGAAAGAGAAGGGGAGAGAGAGAGAGAATATGAGAGAGAATGAGAATGAATATGAAGGTGTATGTGTATTAAATGTCTACTTAAGATACTGTATTAGATCCTGGGGATGTCTGAGAAATTTGTGAAAATTTCTACAGAACCCCAAAGGGTGATCTGTTGTAATGAAGAAATAGTGACTACTCTGATAAAATAATGTAAGGTGAATTGGAATTATATAATGGAGGGCTTTGAGCTAAGCAGAAGAATTTATATTGAGTAGAATGTATGGAATCCCATGAAAATGGTATTTAAGATACATTAATACAACATTTTCTTGTAAAAAAAGGATTGAAGCAGGGAGTTCTAGGAAGGAGGTGGTGAGATTCTAAATTAAAGAGATTGTCCTGGAATCAGAAAGAAAAGGATCTATAAAAGATGTCCAAGGAAGAATTGATGAGACTTGATTGCTTTACCTGTCAGATCTGAGTGTCACTTTTAGGGAAAAAATTGACAGACAAGTTGGAGACCTTTTAAGGGAAGGCAACCAGGATAATAAAGATCATGTAAGATGAGAGGATAAGTTGTTGATGTTTATACTGGAAAGAAAAAATTTTGGGTTGAAAGGATTCATAGCCATCTTCAAATATCTGAAGTGCAAATACAAAGAAGCAGTAGTAGTTCAGTTTTTGGTTGGGCCTGGCCTTTTTGACCCTATTTCAGGTTTTCTTGTCAGAGATATGGAGTGATTTGTTATTCTCTGTTCCAGATTATTTTACAAATGAGAAACGAGGCAAATGTCTTAGATTTGCTCAGGATCACACAGTTAGCAAATATCTGGGGTTGGATTTAGGTCTTCTTGATTCCAAGCCTGGCACTCCACCCATTGTGCCACCTAGCTGCCTTCTCTATTAATTAGAGCTGTCCAAAAATGAAATGGGCTCGCTTGGGAAGCAACACTCATGGGAAGTCTTTGAATCAAACCTAAAGGACTACCTGTCAGACATACTGTAGGAGTGATTCTTCATGTCTGCATGGCCCTCCATGACTATTAGGTTTCTTGGTAACTAAAAGATTAAATAGATTTGTTACTAAGGAAAAAGGAGATAAGAGTTTTGATTGTGCATCATTAGATCAAAGACTGTCACCAAAGCTGGTGAGGAGAACTGACTTTGGGTGAAGAAGTGTTTGATTCTGGTATTGGTATTAAACCATGAAGCATGGCAAATCAGGAAGATGGGAGAGCACTGGTTTGGGAGAAAAAATGATGAGTTGTTTTAGACAGTTTGTATTTGAAGGGACATTGAAATATCCAGAAGGTAATGACCAAAATAAGTAGTTGGAGATAGGAAATTAGAGATGAAGTGAGGCAATGTAGTTTTAGGAGTTTTTACTATAGAGATAATTGCTGAAGTCTCAAGAATAGAAGATATCTACCAGCTGCTCTGGACCAGGACTGGGGAGAGTTGTTTAATCTTATTTTTAAGGACAACAATTTATAGAAAGTCCTGTTATTTGGCATTTTATATGGCTACAGTGTTTTAATGATTGTAATCAGGGGCATAATCAGAGATTTAAAAAAAATATGGGAAATTAGTGATTTTTAAAATCATCTAGCTTAATTTGTCAAAACAAAGAGAAAAGAAAAAAATTTGTGTCTTTAAATTTTCAGTTGTTATCATCTAAAAAGTTCAGTGACTCTGTGTTTCTGACTGTGTATTATTACTTGGCAATCTCTCTCTGGCTCATAGATGTTGAAGTAGGCTGATCTCCAACAAAATGCAAGGAGGGAATGGACTCCAGTGATTCATGCCTTGGTTTTAAAGCTAATTTGGCACTTAGATGATACCAGGTTTGGGCAGGCAGGGAGGGATGGAAGGGACAGGTGGGTGGAAACGCGTTCTTATTTTTCACAGGTAGAGGAAATGGACACAGTATAGTCACAGGTGAGAGGCCCAGCTGATACCTGCCCCTTTGGGTATGTGGTAGCTAGCTTTTAATCATTAGAACATGGAGTTGGTGCCACCACATGAAGGAATAGAGGGGGTTGGTGTTGATTCTTCTGTTGCTATCTCAAGCTGTTTTTCCTTACTTCTGAACAGCCTTCTCAGTGGGGGTGGATGTGGGCAGTACATGGCTTGTGCTGCATTGCCTGGCTACATATTGGTGTTTTTGCGTCACTGTGACTAGTGCCACCAGTTGGGTTTTCTCCTTTGGTTTTTTTTTTTTTTTTAATTGTCTCTGTTTTATAGCTTCTTGGTATGTGAGTTCATTAATATATTTTCTAACTACCTTGAAATCATTTTTTAAACATTTTTGTTGATATACTCTGCTTTTATATCACCTTCATTTCCAAATGTATCCTTTTCTCCTCTCCTAACCAAAGAAAACTAACCAGTGCATTGAGTGTGTCTGACAATATGTGCAATATTCCAAACTCATAGATCTCTACCTTTGCGAAGAAGGGAGTAAGGAACATTTTTCTGATCTCTTTCTTTGGGCCGTACTTGGTCATTTTAATTACAGTGTTCAATTTGTTCTCTCTGCCTCTCCTTTCTCTTTTTCCCCGACATTCTTGTTGTGTAGATGGTTTTTCTAGTTTTGCTTACTTCATTTTTTTCATCAGTTTCTCTGTCTTTCCTTTGCTTCTCTGTATTTTTCATATTCATTGTTTCTTACAGGATAGTAATAGCATATAATTACAGGAATCATATTAATCATATTCCTGCACCACAGAAATCAGTGTGCAGATGCTCATTTCCTTTGCTACTACAAGGATTGCTGCCATTAATAATTTGGTATATAGGAATCCTTTTTTAACTAGATTATCTGTATGTTCCTTTCCAATTGAAAAATCCCATATTCTCTCATATGCCTTGCTTTCTATTTTCCTTGTCTTTTCCTTTGTATTATTTCAAGTTTGTTTCTCTTCCTTTTTCTTTTTCTGTCTCTCTTCTCTTTTTCTGTGTCTCTCTCTCCACCATTGTTTATCTGTCTTTCTCTCTTTTACTTCTATATTTTATCATCTGTCTACTTATCTCTCATCTATCTGTTCTTTACCTCTATCATCCATTGTCTATTCTTTATCTCCCATAAAGAATCTACCCATTTATCTTT
Source organism: Antechinus flavipes (assembly GCF_016432865.1). Lineage (NCBI taxonomy): Eukaryota > Metazoa > Chordata > Mammalia > Dasyuromorphia > Dasyuridae > Antechinus > Antechinus flavipes. Next base: position 138,243,007 of record NC_067399.1, read on the forward strand.
CTTATCTATCCATTTATTTGCCTTTCTATCCTTTACTTCTATACTTTCAGCATTTTCATTTATCTTTATCCCTATCATTATTTATCTACCTACCTATTATCTATTATTTACTTTAATCATCTACCTATTTATTTAACCAAATTTTTTCCTTTATTTCTATACTTCTGTCATCTCTCATATTTCTGTTTACTCCTATTATCTGTAATTTGTCTCTATCATTTATCTATCCATCCACTTGTCTTTATATCCTTTATTTCTATACTTTCATCATTTTCATTCATCTTTACCCCCATCATTATCTATCTACCTACCTACCATCTATCTCTTCTTTACCTCTACCATCTATCTTTTTTCCTTTACTTCTATCATCTGTATTTTTTTGTCTAGCTACCTATCTATCTATTCTTCATCTCTATCATTTATCCATCCATCCATCCATCCATCCATCCATCCATCCATCTATTTATCATCTCTGTGTCTGTCTTTGTCTTTCCAAAAAAAAAAAAAAAAGTTCTTCCCTGGCAGAAGAAAGCACTGATTTGAGCTGGGAGTCTAGATATTGAGTCTGGCTCAGATTGCTCTTGGGGAAGTTGCTTCATCTCCCTGCCTCAGTTTCCTCACATGTAACATGAAGAATTTGGGGAAATGACCTCTAAAGGTGCACCAGATCTAGCATTCTGTGGTTCTAGGATTTGTTTTTTAAAATAATACTCATTGTTTGTGATTTCTTGGGAGCATTTGGATATGGAAAACTCAAATTAAATAAGTTGGCCTTTGATTTCTGACTTGAACCTTTCCTTTCATTTTCCTTTTTTGCCAGTGTCTTTACCCAGAACAGTCTCTGGGACTTCCAGTGGACTCTAGCTCTTCCAGACATTATAGCCACTTCCTTTCTTGGCCTGTCAATCCCTATGAGGGAGGGGTATGAATGGGCATGTCAATGTTTGTTGATTGGTGGTGAATGGGCAGTTTTCACATATTGATGAAGTCCATAGATTCATTAGATTTTTAAATAATTCTGTCTGGCTTTCTTTCAATCAGTCTTATACGTAACTGTCATGTGGTGGAGGTATCATGTGTGTGGGGGGTGCCATGGGCCTTGCCTTTCAGGAGCTTACAGACAAGTTTATAGAGAACTGGTTTCAAATCCTGTCAGTCCTGTACTTAATTGGTTATGTGATTGAGAATAAATCCCCTCAGCCTCCTCACCTGCAAAACAGGTGATAAAGCATTGTCGTAGCATTTCCTCGAAGATTGTGAGAATCAAATCAGGGAATGTCTATAAAGCTTTGAAGTACTGAGCTGTCCCTAAAGTCTCAGTGCATCTTTTAGATCTCTCCAAGCTGCGCTGAGACTTTGGGGACACCATGGATAGAGGGCCTGATCGTGTTCAGGACTGCAGAGCTATAAGGGAGCTAAGAGATAACTAATTCCTCACATCTTGATAGCTCTTCTGGGCCTGCTTTCTTACTATCCTCATGCGCATATAATGCCAGCTCTCCTGGTCCTAGGATCTTGTTCTGGACCAATCATTCACTGCTTTCTATGGTCCCAACACACAGATTTCCCACCCCATCTGTTCTGTTCAAAAAATGAATTTCAACAAATAATACTTTAAGCACCAGCCATATGGAGGCATTTAGCTTTGTTGATGAGATGAAAATAACTCTGTGCCCTCTTGCAGGGGGAGGCCCACTCTCAGCCATGTGCCCCCCAACAAGCTCTCCAAGGAACTTCAGTGTCTGGCCAGAGTTGGGAGGGGCTAATGGAATGTGCACACGTATAACTGTCATGAAGGTTAGATAATTAGGAGAAGTCAAATGGACATAACCCCCACAATGTAACAGTATCCTGTTTTTATCCCTGCTCTTAGAATGTCCAGTTCATGGCTGCTTTGTATTTCTTCCCTTTTTAAAATTATTACCTTACAAAGGGCAGAGACAATGTCTATGAGATTTTCTTTATACTAATCTTAGCAGAGCACCATGAATATTCATTAGCATAGGAAATTTGAGTTTTTTTTTTTTTTTTTTAAACTTTGATGATATGGAAGTGAACCTTTCACCTGTGGCAATAATAGGCTTCTTTAGGAAAGTTTCTATGTGCACAAATACAGCAGCTGTCTCTAAAATTAAATTAAACTCTGCCTCAGGGAACACAAGTACAAATTTCAGTTCAGTAGTGATTTTTTTTCTTTTTTTTCAGAGATTGATCATGAGGGGTTTAACTCTTCTCTTGGAATGCAAGTCAATAACTCCTTTGTGGTTTTGTTTTGCATTTTAAAAAATACTTTAGATTAATCCTGTTTTGTTGTGGAGGCTTACAGATGTTTAGGTTGAAAAGTATTTGAAAAGAATCATTGTTCTTTACTATATGCATAATTAAAGGTTTCATCTTTTCAGAAGGCAGAGACTGGTAGGAAATAATAGGTCATAGTGCTTTTGAGTACCTGTTATAAACTCCATATTGGGCAAGGCATTGTCAGGGTTGGGGGGGAGACCAACGCAGAACATTAGGTTGCTTGCTCTTGAGGAGCTACTTTTGTTGAGACAGAAGAAAAATCTTTACTTATTTTTTACTTCCACATCTTCCACAAATGCCCAGCATATTGCTTAGTCTGTAGTAGAGATTTAACATTTATTTGCCTCAGTTTCCTCATCTGTTAAGTAGAGATAATAATAGCATCTACCTTCAGGGTTATTTTGAGGATCAAGTGAGATATTTGTAAAGCACTTAATATAATCGGTGACACATGGTGGGCTATATAAATATTTGCATTACCACCACTACTACTACCCATCAAACTATTACTACTACTGCTACCACCACCACTATGACAACATGTATGCACATAGAATGGAACAGCATTATTTCACATTCTTCTTCTCTTGCTTATTATCTATGTGATCTTAGCCACTTACTTTTTTTTTTAATAGCTTTTTATTTACAAGTTATATGTATGGGTAATTTTACAGCATTGACAATTGCCAAATCTTTTGTTCCAACTTTTCCCCTCCTTCTCCCCACCCCCTCTCCTAAATGGCAGGATGACCAATACATGTTAAATATGTTAAAGTATAAATCAGATACACAATAACTATGCAGGACCAAACTGTTATTTTGCTGTACAAAAAGAATCAGACTCTGAAATAGTGTACAATTAGCCTGTGAAGGAAATCCAAAATGCAGGCAGGCAAAAATATAGGGATTGGGAATTCAATGTAATGGTTCTTAGTCATCTCCCAGAGTTCTTTCGCTGGGTGTAGCTGGTTCAGTTCATTACTGCTCCATTGGAACTGATTTGGTTCATCTCATTGCTGAGGATGGCCAGGTCCATCAGAATTGGTCATCATATAGTATTGTTGTTGAAGTATTTAATGATCTCCTGGCCCTGCTTGTTTCACTCAGCATCAGTTCATGTAAGTCTCTCCAGGCCTTTCTGAAATCCTCCTGTTGGTCATTTCTTAAAGAACAATAATATTCCATAATATTCATAAACCACAATTTATTCAGCCATTCTCCAATTGATGGGCATCTACTCAGTTTCCAGTTTCTGTTGGCCACTTACTTAATGTTCTGAATCTTCAATTTCCTCATCTATAAAGTCATATATTGAATTTAGGGTTCCGTGAGGTCCCTTTCAGCTCTCGGTCTGTGGCCCTCTGTATAAAAGAACCAATTTAGATTGGACATTATTGAACATGCCTATAATCCTAGCTACAATCCAGATCTCTTAAAATCAAAAGGTCTGCCATGTGGTAGATCAGGTTGGATGTCCACATGTAAGTTTGACATTAATATGGTAAGCCCCTAAGAGGAGTAAAGCTGGGGACAGGCATGATAGATCAGATTGCCTAAGAAGAAAAAATTTCCATATCTGAAATGAGGCAGCTCAAAATTCCTCTGTAAATCAGCAGGAAAATTGTACCTTGGGCAATCTCCACACCTGCATGCATGGGCAAGATGTAGAGACTGAGATTATAAGTGTGTGTGTGTGTGTTGTAAAATACATTTTATATATACATATATTTTCGTATATATATTTATATGCACATGTTTACATAATATATATAACTATACATGTATAAGCAATTATATATACATATATGTATAAATATGTACATATAGAAAGATATTGATATATACATAAATATATAACTATATATATAACTATATATATAACTATCTATATATATATATAACTATATATATAACTATATATATAACTATCTATATCTATATATATATATATCTATATCTAGGTGAACTCAGATCGAAGTTTGCTGATATTTAAAGCATATGGCTTTCTTATCACTTCTTTTTTTCGGTTTATTATTTTTAAGACTCAGATACATGAAACAGCAAAGAATATAAGGGAGTATACAATTGAGTGGTAATTCTGTGGCTGACTAGGAGTATTGGGTAACTAACTGAATATAAATTGCAAAACAATTGTTGGTCTGCATTAATAAAGGGAATTTGATGATGGGGAGGACTGAGCTCAATAAATAAATGACATATAAATCTTCTCAGCCAAAAAAACCAAAAGTGTGTCAGTGATAAATAATTGTGATGTGTATGGTTAGTTGTGGAAGCTGAGTAGAGAGCTTCATGGAAAAGGTGAGACTTGAGTTAGGCCTTGATATCAAAATGTCTTGATTTTGATAGATGGAGCAGAAAGAGGACAGCAAGGTCAGAGGTGTGGATGGAGAAGTAAGTTCACTGTTCCATTTTGGGGAGATAGTGAGGAAGATTGGGCTGACACAAAGGAAGAGTAATTGGAAAGAAGATGGAGCATGTATGGATAATACACAGCTTGGATGTGTGTGGGTGGGTTGTGGTGGGGGAAGGATGGAACCCTGAAATATGGCATTGGTAAACTGTGGTTCCTGGGCTCCAGCCTTTTTTTACCTTCATTTCCTGAGCTACAAAACTCCCAAATGAGTGGCATTTGTGAATGCCCACCCTGGAGTTCTCATTTCTGCACACCTGTTCTACTCTGGAGGAGGCAGAGAAAGAGTTGAAATTTACTCTTTTTAATCATTTGACTGTTTTAACGTCTTCATTCTGCTTTCATGTGAATCCTGTTTTCCAGATGAAGAGAAAGCTGCCACAAGCTCATCTCTGTTATCTTGGTCTGAGGTCTTAGTTTCTGGCAGTGTTGGAAACGGAACATGTGAAAACAAATACATTTATAAATTTAGACTTAACTCCTTTATTGTATGTGGCAGTTTAGAAGACACAGAAAGTGTGAAAAGCAGCAGTGGAGTGAATGTTGCTACTTTAAAAGCTAGAAGAATCTGATCCTTGTGAGTTAGGGAATCTCTAATACTCTGTCATGTACATTTTAGTCCCACTGACATATTACTCCCACATCCATGTGGGTAGTAAAGTTAAATTTTTAAAAATGTTCTTTGATCTTCCACCCACTGATCTGCTAGACATTTAAGTTCTATGATGCAGCTGGGAGAAAGGAGAAATGGAAATATAATTTGTGCTGCTTTAAAAAAAAAAAAACTCACAACCTCTATGTCTGCATTGATTTAAGAATTATAACAATAAACCAGCTTGTGTTTTGTGTTCTTTTATTAATCATCACAATTCAAATGACATAGCATTACTTTCTATGGCCTACTTAATCTGAATGGCTCTCAAAATGTGGGTGTGATGGTTTATTAGATGCCCCTTTTCCCTTTAAGACCATATATCATGAACAATGACAACAACAACAAAAAAAAACCCTCCCAAGTTAGAGGATATTTATAGTGCTGTATATTGGACCAGATTCTATGGAGCATCTGCTATCAGTGTATCAAGTGCTCAATGTAATTAAATGAACATTTCTTATGGAGTGCCTCCTATATACAAGTGATTGTGCAAGGATTATTATTTTAGAGCAGAGTTCTTAAATTAGGTTCCACAATTTTTTTTTAACATTTTGGTAATTATATTTTATTTTATTGGTAATTGTATTGTAACATATTTATTAGCATTATTCTGAGGAAGGGGTCTTGGATTTGCCTGGTGAGTAAAGGGGATCTGACACTATGAGACACACACACACACACACACACACACACACACACACACACACACTCCTGATCTAAAGCTTGAGTAGGGTAGTGCCATGAGTGAGTATAAGGAGAAAGCTGAGAGCCAGGTGTACAGCGATTTATGTGAGTGTCAGAAGATATTTGGACCAAAGGAAATAGTTCTTGTCAAGTTAGAGTTCATCTAAGCCAGAAGGACAAATCAGAGCTAGGGGTCCACAGGTCTAGAACAAAATGAACAAATGATTGATCTACTCCGATAGAGCTTATCCTCTGCTGGCAGAGAAATGGTGATTTATAAGTATATTTAGAAAAAAATTTAGTTGAGTAATATCTTTGCTTTGAATGCTATTAACCTTGGGTTCTTGGGAGCCTTTTGTGGAGAAATATTCCTTTAGGAACCATTGAGATACATTGTATACAACATTGCAAGGATTCAGAACTTGCTGAGCTTCTCTGTAGTTACAAGTGGGAGCTGGGTGGTGGGAGTCCTGTGGGGGAGAGAGAGTGGAATGGTGAGCTGCTGGAGTACAGCTGTAGCTGATTGGCTCCCATTCAGGGGGCGTGAGTGCCTCCAGAGAGATGATGCTTTGGGAGCAAGAGGGCATCCACCATCTGTGGTGCTTTTCCTTCATCCTGTAATGCTATGCTGTTTGCCAAGCAACGGGTGAGGAGGCTCTCTGTTTTATCACCTCCTTGTTCATCTTGATAATGAGCTTCTTCTCCCCTGCCCCCCCCCCCCTCACACCTTAGCACTAGTATTTCTGCCTTCTTCCTTTTTATTAGAAGAATAAAAATGAACCTCTCAGCATATTGTATATGCTAAATAAAAAAGATGGTAATAGAGGGAAAATTCATAACCTCTGACATGTCACCTTCAACAAATTGATGTTTTTTAGCCTTGTTTTATAGCTTATTTTATTTTGATAAAGGTTGGGATGCTTTGAATTCAAATTTGCATTTCAAGGACATTTAACAAAAAAATCTGCCTATTTGTTTACTAAGGCTGTCAGCCATCTGCAAAATATCTTAGTGGTGGTCAGAGCATAATTGGTATCCAAAACTGGATTCTGATTTTAATTGCACTGATACTTACACAGTTTATATTTCTTTGGAAATATTTAATCTTATTTCAGTTTCAAATTTTTATCACTGTTTCATCAGTCATATTCTTTTGAACAAGATGTTATGAACATCAATGATCCCATTTCTTTTTCTGAGAACATGTATTTAGCCTTGAAATTTCTTAAATCATGAAACTTTTCTGGTTATTTCAAAACATGATGAAATGTAAGAACAGAATGACAGAAGTATTATAGATTGTAAGCTCCTTGAGAGCAAGGAATGCTTTTTTGCCTTTTCTTGTTTATCTAGCATTTAGTACCTCTTGCACAGCAGTAATTGATAAATATTTATGAATTGAATTATCTGCATTCATCAGAATTAACTTGTATCATTATAGCTATTGTCTTAAAAATAAATTTGGTTATGGTTGAATCTTGCCAATTTAGCCTAATTAGCACTGTGTCTCTTAAGAATGCCACAAAATATGGCATTAAAACCATAATAATTAAGCCAAGCATATCATCATCATCACTGTCACAACCCATGTTTATAAAGAAATTTAGATTTGTTGGAAGGCAGTATTCTTAGTGTGGTAGGCCCTGAGTGTCAAACTTGGAGTGCAGTACTGAGTGGGACCCTAACCAGACTCAAATACAATTGGGAAACATTTAAACAAAAAGATAAAAAATACAATAAAAATATATGATGCTAACATATGGTTTTCTAAAATCATTATTGCCCACAGGGATCCTTACTTATGGATTAACAACTGCCATTTTTACTTGAGATTGACACCATTGCTCTAGGCAGTTCTCCAATAAGATATGACTTTGACGGTACTCAGCTGCATAGGTAGAGGGAGATTCCTTACCTGGAAATTCCAAATACTAGTGAATCACATGCCTGATCCCTATGAGGAAACTAAAGACTCGTTGATTGTTTTATTTCAATTTTATGGTTTAAGTTTTACTCTGGACTTACTTATGTGAAGACAGAGTTAGAGTGGTGTGATTGGTATTCAAAGTCAATGGATCTAAGTTTGAATACTGGCTCTGGCCATTTTCTTTTGTCTCAGTTTCCTTGGCTGTAAAACAGAGTTCATTTAGCAAACATATCATTTCCTTTTCCAGATTTAAATCTTCAATCTTTGATGCTTTGACCTCTTGAGATTTATCCTGCTAATCAACATCAGAGATGGAACTTGGAAATAATTATTTCTTTACTACAAATCTGGTCTTCTTTCTTGGTACTTCTCACTTAGGTCCAAGGCAGTATTTAAGGTATAAAATTGAACCTTCCAAAGAAGTCCAGTTCAGCAAGGGAAGTTACAAATGACAGAAAATGAAACCCCCACTTCCCTGACAGTATAAGTGAATGAGATGCTACTAACCTCTTATGGAATGTCCTAGTGCCATTACTGACAGCCTGATTTCAACATTTGCATGTGTCCCTCCGATGCCACGTGGTGCCTGCATTGCCAACAAAATAAGAAACATTTACATGTGAGTTATATAATGCAGTCCTCTTAAAATTCTGGGTTGGTGGACAAGGAGGACACCCACATAATTTTTTTTTCTGTATTTCAGTAAGATAAATATACTTAATATCACTGTTGAGAGCAAGAGGCATGCTTTGATTTGGATTGTTGTAATAGAAGAGTAAAAATAATAAAAGTAACTTATAATATTTCATGGTTACTAGTGCCTTCACATATGTTATTTTCTTCATAAACATCTTTGTGAGGTAAGTATGAGAATTATTATCCCTGCTTTATGAAAGAAAGAAAGAAAAAAAAAGAAAGAAGGAAGGAAGGGAAGAAAGAAAAAAAGGAAGCAATGATTAGGTAACTTAGCCTGTGTAAAGTAGGGATTCACATAGAAAACATAGTCAGTTTCTGCTCTCAAAGAGCTCACAATCTAATAATGGGAGACAATACATACAGCACGTTTTAGCTGCAAGTCAGATGGAAAGGCTTTGAGGTCTGGAGTACAATTGGATACAGATCACAGTGCATTTTCTTTAATATTATTTCCTTAGTGAAACCAGATCTGTTTTTAAAGTTGAGCCAGAACTTTCTTCTCTGGGGCTTAGTAAGCATAGCTGCTAAGGGGTTGGGTTGGACAATAATTATTCAGTGGACAGTTTGAATCTTCCCAGGAGGGGCTTCCCTTAGTCATAGACTTGATAGCTATTTTGGTAGGCTGCAGTTCTTCTTGAGGCTCTTGAGTTTACCTGACAGTTTATGACAGTTGGCAGTTGATGTTGATGGCAGAGAGTAAGCCTCTTCTTCACAAAGGTTGCTTCCACAATGATGGCTATTTGAGTGATAACGGAAACAAGACTGGGGGCCATGGCAACACAGAATTTCCTAGGTTTCGAGGAGATCTTAGCTGATTTTCCCTCAGGTTTGAGGATATAGATGGCAACAGAATTTTGATCCTTCTGGCATGTGCCACCTCCTGTCTCATCCTCAAGATACCTAAATGCTTCAGGTAGTCTAAAACTTGCCTGCCTTGTTGGTGATTATTGGTTAACATTTGGTGTTCATGCTGGTGGTAGAGACAGCCAGGTCTTTTTTCATAGGACTTATATGATGTCTTGAGGGGCCAGACTGACACTGAAGCTGATGGTCTGAAAATGTGGTGGCGTAAATCTTTCAGAATTCTTTTCTTCCTTTAGTTCTTCCTTCAGGTCTTTCAGGATTCTAGGATGCTCTCCAATGATTGTTGTCTCCTTCCTCTCCTCCTCTCCCCTTCCCCCCCCCCCCCCACTCCGGACACACACACACACTCTTTCAGATTGTGTATTGGCTTCTCTATCTCCATATAGTATATACATCAGTACTTCTTGAAGACAGACAATTTTATTATATTCCTAGGTTCCCATCAACACCTTTCACATAGTTGGTAATTCTTTTAATTAAATTTACCCTCACCCCTTTTTAAAAATTTCAAATCCAGTACCTTTTCCATTTTGTTAGTCAAGACCTTTCTAAAACTTCATGACATAGCAAAATATTTTAAAATCGAGTTGTTTTCTGCTCCCTTTTCCCTCTTCCAGTTTCTAGGTATCAGAAACCCCCCCTTTTTTATTTTTTGCTTTCATTTATTTATAAGCAAAAATTGAAAAAACTTTTCAGTTCCAAGTTTTCTGCCTCTCTTTAATTCTTTTCCCAGCCATTGAAAAGACAAGCACTATGGTATCCATTATACATGTGAAGTCATGTAAGACCTATTGCCATATATAATGGAATCTGACTACATGTACATAATCTGAATATTCCTGAAAAGCCATTTTGGCTAAAATGAAACAATCAGTCCCACAGTCAGAAATGCAGATGGTTAAGTTTATAATTCTAGCATCCTGAGAACATTATGGGTCTAAGAATTCCTAGTACAGTATCAACCAAATGTTAGGAATTTATCTATCTCCTTTTCTTCAGATTTGCTTCTCTAATCTGAGGGAATTTTCTGACCTTGGAGGCAGAGGAAAACGTGCCTCAGGCCTACTTGGGATTTGGTAGAATAACTACATAAGCCACCACACAAATTTAGTGATTAATATTTTCATAGAGACTTGGACTGAGCTGGTGATATAGGGAGCTATATGCATTTTTCCATAGTTGTAAGCCAGCCAGGCATTCTGCTTGGGCAGTTTGGGTGCCCAAGTCTGCAACACATTACTTGTCAGTGACCCAAATCCCTCCTCCAAGGTGTCCTCTGAAGTCTTTTCTTGTTTGTTTTTGGTTTTGATCTTGCCCAGAGTAAAGCTGATTGCTCCTAAAGCATATTGCTGGTAGCATAGTTCAGAATGTTTTGAAGTTGCAAAACTCCCAATTTTCAAAACTTGTCTTGACCTCTTTCCTTGTTAGCCATTCTTTCTAGATCTTGAAATGACTGTTATTTTCCCCACCTTCAATCCTTTTCTCTCCTAAATACTCTTTATCAGTAGTCTGGCAGTTTTGTACACATTCTTTGAAATCCAAGTGGAGCCTTAAATTCTGTGATCAAATCACTCAACTTTGATGGTTATCTTTGTGGTGTATTGTTATTATTTAGGTTTTTTTTTTTTTTTTTTTTTTTTTTTTAATAAAGTGCTGTCTGTCTCTCTGTCTGTGACTATCTGTCTTTCTTTTCTCTCTGTCTCTCTTTCCTTTTTTCTGTCTCTTTCCTCTGAATCCCTGTGCTTTCCAATACATCATTATTTCTCCTATTTGTAATAAAAGTTCAGCGGGTTCTTCCTTTCCTAGGATTGTAAGATCATTATTTTAGAGACGGAAGGAACTTTAAAAGTCTCCTAGTTCTGCAGCCTCATTTTGCAACCAAGGAAACTGAGGCTTGGAGAGGATCATGGCTTTGCTGATCTAGCACTTGAAAAGGATTTCAGATGCCATCTAGGAATAGTGGCTTTATTTTACAGATGAAAAGATCTCCAGGAAGGTTAATTCAGATGCCCAAAGTCATAAAGTTTTGGGATTTTAACTCGGGTCTTTTGCTCTTTTCCTGTGCCACACCATTGCCAAAGCAATATAGATGGTAAGTAACACATCGTAGATTTCCACCTGGGTCTTCTAGATTTAAATCCAGTACTCTCTATACCAGGGTTTCTTAAACATTTTGCAACGTTTTGCATGAGAAATTTTTACATGACCCCAGGTATATAGGAATATAAGGTCCACAAATCAAACATTGTGATAACAAATCATAATTTTATGATCCCTAAATTCAGTTATGAGACCATCTATAGAGTCATGAACCACAGTTGAGGAAGCTGGACAATATCCTATATACTGTCTTCCCAGTAATTACTCTATTTTTCTTATTTTCAAAGACACTTAATGGATCTAAAAACTGTCCCCCATCCTAAATCCTTGGAGATTATAGCAACAGAACACAAATTTTTAGCAGGTCCTTCCAAACAGGAGAGGCCTTGAAGGGCCCTGAAGGCAGTGATGGATTCACTCAAGTTGCTGAGTTCAGAGATGTTTGCCTACCTTTTTTTTTTCTTTCTTAAATTATACCAGTTTGTAAGCACTGTCTACTAGCTTCATGACAATGCATTTTTTTTGTGTTATGATTTTTATTGAAGGTAGTAGCCTTCACACTGATGAAATTTGTACTCTTTTAAAGAAGTATTAGAAATATTTGTCGAGTGTGGTATCTTTCTAGATTGCAGGCTCCTTAATAGGGCCAGAAGCTATAATATACCTTGGTCAGATCACATTTGGTTGATCCAAAGTTCATGGAGATAATAAAATAGAGAATGTGCCGAGAAGGGCAAGAAATCATCAGGTTGATTTGTGATATTACCTTATATTTACTTCTTACTGTATACTCACTTAATACCCATCTCATTCTCTTTCTCCCCTCCTCCCCCCACTTCTTACCCCCTAATAACTAGTGCTTATTTAATTCTGGGAGTTTGTAATAGGGTAGACTTGTTATGAACCAGAGCTATCCAGAAAAGTCAACTCTAATCCCGAGCTACTTGTTGTGCCTAAGGTTCAGAAGACCTTCTTGTTAATGGAGTATCCCTACAGGTTGGTATGTTCTATTTGTTGAGATCTAGGTTAAGACATCTTGTAAGGATGAAATAGGTTCAGACCAAAGGGGGCCTGGAGGGTTAGTTATTTCCTTAGCAAACTGCAACCTTTTCCTGATTATGGAATTGAGCTGTTCTACTCCAAGGATACTAAATAAGGAGTCCTTATCTAGCCAATCCTGAGTCCGTTTAACCTGCCTCTTAAGTTTTGTATGATGCAATGTAGGACCATAATTGTCTTTGGTTTTACTTACCAAAAGTTCTTGAAGGTACTATGGCATTGTCAGCTGTGATTCCCATCACAACCTCTCAGAGCTTTATAAGGCTTCAGAGGTCATTAGCATAGCCTGTGCTTCAAGGGGAATCTCCTTTGCAAGTTCTCTGGGTTTCCAGATCCTTCGAGTTGTCAGCATGGCTGTGTATTTGGGTGGGTGGGGAAGGGAAACAAGAGTAGGACTCCTCATATACATACCTTTCCATGGTTAGACAACTCAGTTATTAGAGTTTCCCTTTACAGCAAACTTGTAAAATCTCTTTCAGCAACTCTCATCACTTGCTAGGTGTCATAGTGGGTAGAGTGCTGGATCTGAAATTGGGAAAGCTTGAGATCAAATCTAGCCTAAGTATTTACCAGCTGTGTGACCCTTTATGGAGCTGTTCACCATTTTGTCTGCCTTAGTTACCCCATTTGTAAAATAAGAATAATAATAACACCTCTCAGGATTGTTATGAAAACCAAATGAAATGCTTATAACACAGCACAGAGGCACAAAATATGTCTCATAATTATGTCTGTTATGGCTCAGGTTCAGTGTTAAATCACTTGATCCATGAAAATAAAAATAAAACCCTCAAGGAACTTAAAGATTTGTACATAATATGAATATATATATATGGATACAGAATATTTTGAGGAGGGAGAATTATGATGGGGGAGAGAGTGAGAAGATTTCCTCTAGAAAGAATCTAGTCCTTTAGACTCTTAAGCCTAATTTTGAATGAAATAATTGAATCTAATGGATATAAAATCAATAGTTTTCAAGCTAAAAGAAATCTCCAAGACTTTCTTATCAAGCTTGTCCAATCTCCTTATTGTCCCCTCCTCACTTTATGTTATTATACTTGTTTTCCTACCAGGAGAATCAGATATGTAGATTCTTTTTTTCAAATTCTGAATGGAACACACACAATTCTCCCCCCCCCCCCAAAAAAAAAAGCATTTCCATATACATTATAGAACAGAAGGAGAATACTATGAATACAGTGTGAATCTTTATCAACTGGGAGTTAACTTTTTTTTTTTTTAAGTAGTATACTATATTTAATGTATAACTTTCAAAGCTGGCTTGTTTGTAATTGTCATGAATTCTTTTTATTTTTTTCCCTTTTTTTGGGGGGGGGGGAAGCGTGTTGATAATTCTACTTTACCTCTCCCTCCTTTCTTTTCTTCCCCTTCATTCCTCTCATTTTCCAGGTTAAGAACTGAAGCCAAAGTGATATGCACAAGATCCCAATCAAAAACCGAAAGTAATTTCAAATTAACTTTGCTCTATCTTGGTGATTTGCGGGGCACCAGACACACCTTTATAAACCTTCTCTGAATCAAGCTAATATTTGTTTTTTACTTCTGTGACCTTGCATCATGTAACATGGAAGGAAGACAATTCAGAAATGCACTGGATAGGAGGAGTTAGGAATCCCGCTGGACACTAAAAAGGAACCTTGTATCAAAGAGCTCCAACTGTGTCAGGAGAGTATTATCTGTTTGTTGTTTGTTGCTGTTGTTTTTAGAAGAAATGCTATTTTTTAGAGGAAATAATTGATTACTGAGAATAAATCATTCCTGCCAAGACTAGCTGGTGGTGAAGAATCTCCTGCCGAACTTTGTTTAATAAATGTTTTTTTCTACTTTGTTCAAATATGTCTTAAATGTGCAGAGGCTTGTATATGGTGGTGATGACCTTTTTCTAAATAAGCATGGAATTTCTAGCTGGAAGCCACCTTAGAGATCTTTTTTTATTTCGTAAATTAGGAAATTGGTGGTGGCCAGAGTCTGGGCTTGCAGCCAATCTGTTTCTTTTTGCACGACCTCGTCCTTCTTCGACCTCAGCAACTCCACCAAGACTCAAGCCCTCACTCCTGATGCTGGTCCCAGCGCGACTGCGGTGCAGAAGGGCTCAGAGTTTGGGACTTGGGGAGCTTGGGGCTCTGCTCTTAGAATTAGACACTGATCTCCTCGCAGGCGAAGTGGGTCTCTCTGGTCTAGGTCAGGAAGCTCAATGTGGTGGGGGTGATTCCATGGAGCATATGCTCTGGCTCTCTGGGGATGGACATGCGCTCTATGGAATCACCCCCGCTACATAAGTGTCTGTGTAGTAGAGACGTAGCGCTTAGCAGCGGAAGAGACCCCGGAGATCGCCTAGTCCGCCACCTTCATTTTGCAGATGAGGCTTGAAGAGGAAACAAGGCTAGAGGTGGAGGAAGTAATCGCCGCCTGACCCGCAACCTGTGAGGGAAGACGGCTAAGAAAACTTGACAGTCACTTTATTTAAACTTGCATTGTTCTGATGCCGGGAACCTTTGCTCTCTGTGGCATAAAATAATTTATTTTGTGATGTTAAGAACCATGTGTTAAAAGAGAGGCCCAAAAGGAAACAACAAATGGAGATAGGGAGAGACTTTTGAAAATAAATTTTATTGGTCTTATTTGTATTTTCATCTCAGGTTTCTCCTTATAATTTCCCCCCCTCTCTTCCCAGAGAGCCATCCTTTATAATGGATGTTAAAGGGAGAAGAAAAAAAAACAGAAGGGGAAAAAAATGAGCAAAATGGACCAATAATACATTTTAATAAATCCCTAAAACCAAAATGACATTTGCTCCACACCTATGGACCTTGCCACAGTGGCAAAGAAGTAGAGAAATTATCTTTTCATGTCTCTGTTTGGGGGCCGATCTTGTTTTTTGTAATTTTGTAACATTCCTTTTCAGTTGTTTTTTTGATAGTTCTTGTCATTTACATTGCTGTAGTCATTTTGTATATTGTTTTCTTGGCTTTGCTTACTATACATTGCATTGGTTATTGTAAGTTTTTCCACCTCCTCTTTATTCGTAGTTGTCATTATAGTGCCATAATATGCCATTGTATTCCTGTACCACAATTTGTTTAGCCATTCCCCAATGGATGGGCACCTAATTTGGTTTCCAGGTGATTTGCTACTATAAATATTCTGGTATATTTGGAGCTTTTTTTT
Source organism: Antechinus flavipes (assembly GCF_016432865.1). Taxonomy (NCBI): domain Eukaryota; kingdom Metazoa; phylum Chordata; class Mammalia; order Dasyuromorphia; family Dasyuridae; genus Antechinus; species Antechinus flavipes. The sequence goes on from NC_067399.1 coordinate 138,258,916, forward strand.
TGTTAGTGACCTCCTTGACATACATATATAATATATACACACATCTCTGTCTATATCTATATTTATGTCTACATCTAGCAGTGGAATCAGAGATCAGAAGGTATGGACATCTTAGCTACCTTATTTCCATAATTCCAAATTGCTTTCTAGAATGGCTATACTAATTCTGAACTCCACTAACACTGCATAACTATGTCTATTTTTTTACCACTCATCCAACATTGACTATTATTCTGCCCTCTGTCATCTTTGCTGGGTGTGAGGTAAAACTTCAAGGTTATTTTGATTTGCTTTCTTTTATTATAAGCCATTTAGGGCATTCTTCCTGAAGGTTGTTGATACTTTGCCATTCTTATTTTGAGAATTGTTATCCTTTGGGGAATGGCTTTTAGTCTTTTTGTATTTTTCCTGGTTTACTGTATCTTAGATATATTATTTGAAAAATTTGAAACTTTTCCCCCTACCTGACTACTTGTCTTTTTATCCGATTTGCATTAAGTTTCTTTGAGTAAAAGCTTTTCAGTATTTTTCTATTTCATGTAATCAACATGACCTTTTTACATTTTGTAATTTCCTTTATTTTTTGTTTGGTCAAGATTCCTCTCCTAAACTGTGAATGATCTCTTTTCTGATTTTTTTTTTTTTTTAATGGTATGAACTTTAATGTGTGGATTGCATATCCATTTAAAATTTGTTGTGGAATATGTTATAAGTTGTTGGTCTAAGACTGATTTCTGCCATACTACTTGCCAGTCTTTTTTTAAACCCTGGGTTATTTAGTAACATTATTTCTGTTTCTCTTTTGTTGTTGTTGCCGTTTTACTGATTTGCTTTGCTGTTTTTTTTTTTTTATAAGTCCCGAATAATTTTGAGGATTTCTGTTTTGTAATTTAATTTGAGTTCTACAAGTACCATTTCTTGCTCATTCCTACTTTTTTTTTTATTTTTCCACTGATATTTTAGCTCTTTGTTCCTCCAAATAATTTTATTATTTTTGTCTAGTTTTGTAAAATATCTTTTTGTTATTTTGTTTACTTTAATTTTTATAATACTAGCTATTTGTTTTTATTTCTTTCAGGAATATTTTATAAAATTCATATAAGTATTGAATGTACTTTGGTAGATTTGTCTCCAATATTTATGCATTTTGTAATTATTTTGGATAGCATTTTTCTTCCATTACTGCCTCTTGGATTTTTGTTCTTATGTCGAAATGTTGTTGATTTTTATGGATTTATGTTGTAACCTTCAACTTTATGTATTGTGCATGTGTCATACATATATGTACACATACATATATACATGGTAGTTTGGGAGGGAAGACAGCAGTTGGAGGATCAGGAAAGGCTTTATGTAGAAGATGTTGTCTGAGCTGCATCTTAAAAGGAAGAGATGTATTCTTATGGGATGGAGGTGGAAGGAGTATATCCTAGGTATGAGGAATAATGTCAGGTATAAAGGTATGCAGACAGAATGGAATATTGTATGTGAGAAACAAGCCAAAGACAGTTTGGCTGAATTGCAAAATATAAGACATGAACTAAATATTCAGTGAAACAAGAAAGATAGATTGGGACCAGATTATGAATTAATTTTAACATGAAACAGACATTTTATTTTATCTTAGAGGCAAAAGAAAGCAACTGGAGTTAATTGAATAGAGGAAGAACAAGATCATATTTGGGCTTGAGGGGAATTACTTTAGTAATCTGTAGGATAGGCTAGAATGATGATGAAATGAAAGGCAGGGCAACAATTATAAGATTGTAATATTTTAGGCAAGAAGTCAGTAGGGTCTAATCCAAGGTGGTTACTATGTAAGTGGAGAGGAAGGGTCAAGATATAATAAAAAGTCTAAAGTGATCTTATGCAAATGTGAGAGAGAAATGACCAGATTGGATGTATAGTTTGAAGGAATTTGAGAAAGCCAGAATAATGCCAATATTCTGACCTGAGATACTGGAAGAATGGTAGTAGTACTTTTTCAGTAGAAAAAGATGTTTGGAGAATTCATCTTTAGATATAATAAATTTGATGTCTCCAGTGAATCTAATTTGAAATTAGTGATGTGAGGGTGAAGCTCAAGGGAGGTGTGTGGCTCAGAATGGTGAGGGGTCACCATTTAATAAAAAGCTGGAGAGATCTCTAGGAGCAAAGCCAAAAGTTTATTGTACATTCTCTTGAGAATCAGGCCTCCCTCCCATCCAGCAGGCAATCAAAGGGAGGAGGCACCTTCTGGGACAGGTTTTACACTTTAAATAGTCCCTAATGCAAAATACCCTCTCATCACTGACCCTCATTCTCATTGGCTGAGGGTCTTACATTCTAAATACGGGAACTATCCAGGAAATTGAGCTTGGCCAATAAGTACATAGTTGTCCATATTTGATTGAAGTAGGGAGAAAATGTTGTCATGGAGGATAGCAGGAAGGGAACTTTGGTGTGCCCTTGAGTCAATGCTCAAGGCCCTTCAGGCCTACTCCAATTCTGAAACAGATGAAGCCTTACTCGATTTTCACAACTGTCTTGAGAGATCTCACCTCTTCTGTTCAGAGGGAATAAGTTTTCTTTAAAATTTTTAATCATGAATTCTTAATATTTGGAATATATTTATTTCATAAAAGAGATTTGGTAGAGTGATTTTTTTCTTGGTATTTGAGATTAATTTATATAGTATTAGCACTAATTCTATAAAAAGTTTCATATAAATTTACCAGAGAATCCTATTAATCAGGAATTTTGTTTTTCTTTCTTCTTTGAATATGGCTATTTGGGTTTCATCTTTTATAGCTAGTTTTGCTTCAGTTTCTGAGTTTGAATTATTTAAGATCTCTAAATGATCTGTTCTTTTAGGTATTTTATATTTTCAATGTCTATTTTTTTTGTATTGTGAATTTTGTTGACATAAGTATTCATAGAAGTTATAATATATTCCTGTTTTATAATGATTTTCCTTCATTTGTTATTTTGTTGATTTTATCTTTTGTCCTTTGATTTTTAATCAGAGTGGTAAAAAGTGTCAATTTTGTTAGGTTTTTAAAAGTAGCTTTTAGTTTTGTTTGTAATTTCTGTAGTCTCTTTGGTTTCTAATCTGTCTTCTCTAATTTTCAATATTATCTTATTTTGTATTTGTTTTGAACAATTTCTAACTTTCTAAATTTCTAGATTTCATTTTTTTAAATCATTAATTCTTTACTTTTCCGTTTTCTTAATGTATATTTTGAGAGGTATATTGTTTTCCTGATGACTGTTTTAACTACAAGTCAGAAATTTTGTTGTTTCCTTATCATTGTCATTGTTTTTCCATGCAATTATTTCTATAATGATCTTTGATTCACTTATTATTTAAGATGTCATTATTTTATGTCCTTTTATTTTTGTTTTTGTTTATATTTCATGAACTGATTACTTTTTTTGTTGTTATAGTACATAAAGATTATTAAATTTTTTTTGTCTTTTTCATTTATTTGCAATTTCTTCGTGCTACCTAATACATGAGCATTAACACACACATACATGCACACAACAACAAAAACAACTTCTATTTGATGATATCTCTCCAATTATATTCTGTAGTGATCCCTTTCAAAAAATGCATTTTGTTTTTTCATTTCTTTATCTTTCTTTTAGATGGGCATAACTGAAAGCAAAACAATGTCTTAAAATTTAATTAATTTGTCTTTTGTAAAGTTAGATGTTTGATCATTTGGAATAAACAAGTTTACTATAGGTACTGATTTATTTTTCTCTTCAATATAATGTAATTTCCTTGTTTAATCTCTTTATACTGTGAATTTTTGGTTTTGCTTTGTCTGATAGCATGATTGCAACTCATTTTTAAATTTTTATCTGATACATAGTAAACTTTGTTCTATTTCTGTTTTTTTATTTTATGAATATCTTTGCTTTTTATATATGTTTCTTAAAAACAATGATTTGTAGGGGTTTGCTTCCTTATACCAGTTGATCATTCTCTTTCATTTTATTCAATTGTTTAAGCAATTTTCACTTAACATTATTAGGTTTATATTCCATTTGTGTTTCTAGCAATTTATTTTTATTTGGATTTTGAGGCTATATTTTCTCTTTTAAATCTATTAAAATAGTATCAAGTGTAGTTTGCCTCTGTGATTAGTTTTGTATATTCTGCTTTAACATAACCAAATTGCCAAAAATTTGCTTTCCCACACCTTAAACAGTCTCCTTCCTATCCTGCAACTATTTGTTCTCTACTTCCCTATTTATCCTATTTGTTATTTCTTCTTTCCACTCCTCTGACTTTCCTAGAAGCTTGATTATCCCTATATCCTGAATTAAGATGTTGTCCATGTAGGCAAAACTTCCTCTATTAGAAGTTGTGTCCATATCTTTCAGGTCCCTGTAGATTACTCCCATCATAAGGATCACACCTTCCATTTAAAAATATCTCTCTCCACCCACGGGAATACTTTTTAGTGGGTTCCCCCTTTCTTTCCTTAAGTTGAAATCTTTCTCTTTCCTTATATTCCTTTCTTCAATCCCTCCTTTTGCTACTTTATCCATTCTCCTGAAGGCTTTAACTTGCTGAGAGACTAAAAGAGGTATCTTCCTTTTGGTATCTACCCACGTATTTGATCAGGATACATGATATATTTCCCTCTGTCCTTCCCTTCCAATTCTATAAGAATTCTTTTTCTAATGCATCAGTTTTAGTTTTAAAAATTCATCGATTCACAAGTAGGTGAGAATTGTAGCTTAAATATTAATGGTGTTTTGAAGTTTGTTCCTTTAGTGGAATTTCCTGATTTAAAAAAAAAAAAATTCCACTTTTTTCTTTATCACCTTGTGTACTTTTACAGAAAGAAAATGTCATAGTGCCTTTGTTTTAATCCAACAGATGTCTCTTCCTTTTATTTTTCCTTTATATTTTCTCTGCAGATGGGGTAATTTATTTTATTACTTATTCTTTCCTTGATAGTTCTCTTTATTTACCTGTATTATGTTTATGGTTTTTGGCTTTTTTGCAAATGATGATATGTTCACATCTGTTTCAAACCCTTACCCCCTAAGAATGCTTCAGATGTCACTTTTCTTATTATTGTTTAGACTTAGGTTTGCCGGATATGTCCTTTAACGCTTTGAACTCTCTTGCTTTCTAGTCTACTATTGAGTATTCCATACCCTTTTGTGTTTTCCAGTGGGTATTGCATAGCTTTGTTAATATTTGAATTTCTTTCTTTTTACATGTGAAGGTTCTTTTCCTACTGCTTTGCAGAATTTGTTGTTTATCACTGGAATTGTTGAATTTAATCATTTTGGTTCTTGGAGTTTGAAACATACAATTTTGTTTTTGTTTTTGTTTTTTTCCCCTTGGGAGGTATAATCTACACATTCTTTTCATTGGTTTTTGTTTTCTATATTCACAAGTTCTGAGCAGCCTTTTTTATGAATTTAAGTTTTTTGACTTATATTGTTTTGAGAGGCTTATGATTGTTAAATTATTTCTTTGCATTCTGTGATTGAGTCTTACTCTCTTTTGCCTGTATAGGGTTCGTGTATTCTTTTTAAAAAATTTATTATTTTTACTTCTTATAGATTGCACTTCACATCAGTGTTCCCAACCTGTTCTATTTTTTGCTTCTTTGGAAAGCCTAAAGTTTCTCTGTTCTGCTAAGCATTTTTATTTTTGTAAGCCATTTGTTTCTCTCTCTCTCTCTCTCTCTCTCATCTTCTGATTTCTCTTTTGAATCATTGTGGAAATAAATCCTATTATGATTCTATCCTCTCTTAATATTTCATAGGATTCAGTGTTGTATTGGCTTACTGATTTTTTTTTTTTTTGTCTTGCAATATTTGTTTAGCGATTTTTGCAGTTTTTAATAAACATCATCTTCCATTTTAAAGTTTTTTGCCAGAATATGAATTCAATTTACTTTTAATCCCAATGTAATGGAAGACTGTTGTTCCTGAGGCACAGTTTTTCTTACAGCACAAGAGTATTTCATCAAATTCATATAATATAGTTCAATTATCCCTTCCCAAATGGATGGACTTCACCTTAACTTGCAGCTTTTTGTCATCACAAATATTTTTATGCAGATAAAACTTTTCTCTCTTTTTTTTGCACATCTTTTTTATAGTGACCTAGTAGTGGTATAACTTTTTATGTATAATTTCAACTTGCTTTCCAGAATAGCTGTACTCAGGGATGTGCATATCTAGTTCATGCTAGTTTGGTGAACTGTTTATTAAATTTTCAATGTGAACACATGCCTCAAAAATGGGAAATGTCCACAGTCAAGGCTCAATTTATTTTTTTGTTGACTGTTTAAAGTTAGAAAGTGATGGAAGGAATGTTAATAATGTTTATTAAACTTATGTGTCCTGTTTGTATATTATTTTTCAAAGAGCTGACTGCTTAACTTTTTTTTTTAAACCAATGTACCCCCATTTGTACTCTTTTCCATTGTCCCTCCATCATTTGTCACATGTCATTTGTTCCAAAATTTTCTCCCTTTCTCAAATTCCTCCTCCCCAAGACACCAGGTAATCTGATACAGGTTCATTTTTTTATGCAGTGCTTTTAGAAATATTTTCATATTTGTCATTTTATGAAAGAAAAATCAAAACAAAAGGGGAAACTATAAAAAAGAAAAAGAAAACCCAAAAAGGTGAAAATAATATGCTTCTATCCATATTCAGTTTCCATATTTTTCCTCTGGATGCGGATGGCATTTTTCATCCCAAGTCTTTTGGAATTGCCTTGAATCAATTTATTGTTGACAAGAGCCAAGTCCATCACAGTTAATCATCACAGTCTTGTTACTGTGTACAGTGTTCCCCTCTCTCACTTCACTAAGCATCAATTCATGTAGGTTTTTTCCAGGCTTTTCTGAATCATTATTTCTTATAAAACAATATTATTCCATTACATTCATATACTATAACAGCCATTCTCCCATTGCTGGGCATCCATTCAGTTTCCAATTCTTTGCCACTACGGAAGAGGTTGCTATAAACATTTTTGCACATGTTTCCTTTCCCTTCTTTTATGATCTCTTTGGGATACAGACCCAATATTCACTTTTTATTTTAATACTTACTGGATTTATTTTTATAAAAACTTTTTTTTAAAAAAACATCTATTTTAATTGGGGTTTTCTGAGAAAATTCCCCTGCCCCTTCCACACAGCAGCAGGAACTAGTAGCAGCTAGCATTTATATAGAATGTTAAACTTTGCAAAATGTTTAGAAATATAATCTTATTTATCCTCACAATAATTTTGGATGATAGATGCTATCATTAACCCCACTTTACAGATGAGGAAACAGAGGTAAAAAAAAAAAATGAAGTGACTTAGCCAGGTCAACCCAGAAAGTGCCCAAGTCTGAATTTGAACTTCAATTCCTGACTCTAGGTCCAACACTTTTTGGCACTGCACAGCCCAGCTTCCTCAGTTGTCTCATATGCCCATGAAGAAAGCACGATGATTTAAATAGGAATTTGATTTTGATGGATCAGTAAGATCTTATGCTCCAAATGCAGTCAAATAACAAATTGTTGGCCTTCATTCAGGGCTTACTCTGCTATTGAAGGCCTAAAAGTTTTTTTTTTTTTTTTTAAATCCTGATGTCACAGGAATTAAGTGTTAAATTAGTTATATTAGTATATGACCCCCACCATTTTATTTCTGTTTAAGCATATTCAGCTTTACATGCTAGGAAATATATATTGTTTGTATCTTTCCCCTTTTTCAAGGAAATTTAAAAGATACCCACTGACCAAAAAATAAGTGTGTGACTTCAGAGACCCGGAAAGAGTGATAGGCAGGTGGTAATTAAAGCTGCTCTTACAAAAGGGAATTAGCACTGAGAAATATTAAAAGGTGCTAATTTGTTTCAACTGAGACTGAAGTCTATGCTGTAAATATTCAATTAAGTTTCTTGATAGACTGAAACACTTGATAAGCCTCAGATTTTCCTCTGGTGAAGTTTGAGTTGACATGGATAGAGTAATAGGAATAAACTGTTGTTGAGTTGGAAGCTTTTAACCAGAGAGAACTGAGTGTGCTCAAGATCATCATGGTTCTGTGCCATTTAAAGTACATCTAAGCCACAGTGAGCTTGCTACACATCCTGACTTAACTTAATTGTGTGAAATTGGATAAGTCCTGTTACTATTTGGGGCCTTATTTTTTCCATATCTGTAAAATGAAGTGTTTGGATTCGGTGATATCTAAGTTTACTTCCAGGTCCAGTCATATAATAAATATTACAGAATAAAGAGTAAAAGAAAGCATTGCTTTTGTTATTTAAAAATTATGTATTTTGATTTTAAAACAGGGGAGAAGCATCCAAAATTAGAAAAGAATCTTTAATCAATGAACAAAAATCACACTGATATTTGGTAACTTCTATTTGGGGGGTAGGGGAGATTACATACAACATAAATTGGTTTTCTACTGCCTTGGGCCAGAATTTCATTTTTATTCTTAGACTTTTATTTTCTGAAGAAGTTCATGAATCTTCTATTAAACAAACTTTTTTTTAATAAAGCATCTATTACTTGTTTGCTGTTAATGATGTTGACTTCTGGGGATAGAAATAAAGAAATCACTTTCCTCTGGGGTTTAAAGTTCTTCTCAATGCAAAGCTCCAAAACCCCACTTCTTCATTCGCAAAAAGTCTTATGCTTTATGAGTCATCTTTTTTAATGTTGAGGCTCTCACTCAGGATTTAGCACGCTCTGCATTCTATTCTCTCTGGCTCTCAATCTATCAATAAAAGCAAGTAGTAGTTGCTATCTAGAAAGCAACAGAAAGAACCTCTACCTCTTTAAGAGCATCTCGTGCAAAATGTTTCATTGTGATAAATTACATCCTACTGTTACTGACACTGCATAAAATTTCTTCAATGCTGTGTTTATCTTTACAACTTGGGGGTTATAGAATAAAGTAAATTCTGGTGGTGTTACTTTAAAGCAGTAATATTAATTTTGTGTATGTGATATGGCGCCCTTTACAATATAGTGAAATCTGGCTTTGGCAATTTGATGAAATCTATAGATCCCTTCTCAGAAGATGGTTTTAGATTTGTAAAATAAAATTAATGGTTTTATAAAGAAAGCTTATATAATTAAAAATAAAATAAGGTCACTGACTCTAAGGTTAAGAATTTTTTCCCCTAAAGCATTGTTGTCCAAGATTTCATTTCAGCAGTTAGGCCAGGGAAAGATTTACTATAATTTTCAGTTTTTCTCCCCTGAAAATACAAAAGCTAGAATAAAACATCCCTCTAATATAACAAACCTATCTTTTAAATCCAAACATTCTGCTAGGCTGTTGTATAGTGACAAGAGCTGGAATTACCCAGGAAGAAGAACAGGAATATAGAAGACTTTATGAAAGAATGAGGGACTTATGGTGAGAGCAGGGAGTATTCCACGTGGCCAGGGAAGGCATCCAGTATGGATGCAGACTCTCGGTAATGAACTTTCGAGAAGATGTGCATGAGAGCCACATGGGATGTGTGGGCTTGGATGCAGGCTCCTTCCTTAGAGGGTCCTTTTGAGTTGCTTAGATCACCTATTCATTTGGATATTTTAATATGTCCCATTTTTCTTTGGAGACATTCTTTACCACTTCTCTACGTCTCTAAAACCCCCCAGAAAAAAGCTTATTCAACATAGCTAACCATCATGCCTAAATAAAGTAAATGAATGGATGACTAAATGAATAAGTAAATATATAAGTAAATCTGGCCTTCTATGTAGTGATCCATGTCCCTAGTTTTCCATTTTTACCATGAAGGGTATAATGAAGTGTAATGTTCTGGTTAGTTTTCTGGAGGTCTCTGGACCAGCCTTCATTTCAGCAGAGTAATCACCACAAGAATAGCCAGAGAATAAAGTCCAAAAATCTTTATCATCTCCTTCACAGTCTTGTCTACTTGCCTGGGGCCCGGGCTAGCTTTCTGGAGGTCCTCTGGAATATGTCTTGGTTTCTGCGGGGGAGGCAGGAGGTCTCTGTCTTAAAGTCTCCCTGAGTCTGGGAGCTTGTGCTCCAGCTTCCTGTCCTCTGTCTTCCCCAAGTCTTTTCCAGTCCCTCAGGAGAGCCACCAAGAGCCTGACCAAAGATGGAATGTCTCTAGTCCAGTCCTTGTTGGCTGTTATATATTCTATTATAATTGCATCATTGTAGGTGTGAATCTTGTAGAATAGGTGTCAGTCTTGTAGAACTATATTAAGTACATGGACTGAATTAGAGAACTGTTAATCATCATGCTAAACTAGATAACCTTTGTCTTATCAATTCCACTGACTTAACATCTTTTAAGAATCCTTGTTTCGGAGTTCTGGCCCATTACACTGAGGTGTCTTCTAAAATCTCGTCTTTCTTTAAGACTAAACTTCCTCATTCCCACATTTCTTAGCATTCATTATGATGATTGTGAATACTATTTTTCTGATTCTGCTCATATCATTTTATATCATTTAACCTATTGTTATCAGTCTATTATCTTGATTATCTGGATCTGCTGGTTTTTTGACATTGCTTCAAAGATGCAAAATGGCAGTTTAAATGTTTAAAGGCAGTTTAGAATGTCTTAGGCATCACATGCTGTTTGGTAATTTGTAGACATCATTGAAGCCTTTTTAAATATGATTTTTACTTTCAGAGTGTAAGGCAAGGCATGGACTAATAAGGGAAAATATTTGTAAATGCTTACTTAGTAGTACTTAGTATAATAGGTGTTTAATGAATGCTTGTTCTCTTCCCTTCCCCAGTAAAACTTAAAGCAGCACATTCTTTCATGTCATGCAGTTTAACATCCTAAATTCCATAAATGGTCCAAAAAAAAAAAAAGAGAGACCAGAAAAGTGAGGGAAGACCTCATGCTGGAGTTGGTCTTGACAGATGAACATGATTTCAAGAAGCAGAGTAGGAACAAGGCAGCAGTCTAAATAAAAGCAGAGGAGAAAGAAAAAGGGTGGAGAGATAGAAATTACTTCATGAGATCATAGATTTAGAGGTTGAAGGGATCTAGTCTAACTCCCTCATTTGTTTTTAAAAATTGTTTTTATTTCATTAAATATTTCCCAATTACATGTAAAGTTTTATTTTTAACAGTCATTTAAAAAAAATTGAGTTCCAAATATGGGACTCTTCTTTTCTCCCAATCTGCTCCATTTGAGAAGACAAGCACTTTGAATTCAATTTTTTGTCTATATCTATATATATGGATATATACACATACATATATATCAAGTTATTACAGACATTTTCTGTATTAGCTGTGTGGCAAATGAAAACAAAACAATAAAGTTAAAAAAGAGGATGCTTAATCTTTATTCAGAGTTCATCAGTTTTCTCTCTGGAGGGGGATATTATTTTTCATCAGGGTTCTTAAGGAATTGTTTTGTATCACTCTCTTGATCAAAGCAGCTAAGTGCTTCATTACAGCACTGCTGTTATTGTAGCCATTGTTTTCCTGGTTCTGTTCATTTCACTTTGCATCATCTCATATAAGTATTCCCAGGTTTTTCTGAAACAATTTTGCTCATCAGTTCTTATAATACAATAGTACTTCAATAGTCATATACCACAACTTATTCAGCCATCCTCTCTTTGATAGTCATCTCCTCAATTTCTAATTGTTAATCACCACAAAAAGAGCTTCTATTTTATACAAATAGCCTCCTCTCCCCCCACCCCCTTTTTAAATTTCTTTGGGATAATATTGACCCATTACAGTCAAAAGGATACATACATTTATAACCTTTTGGGTGTAGTTTGAAATTGTTTGCCAGAATGGTTGAACTGAGTTCACTAACATCCCAATTTTTTCACATCCCTCCAATATTTGTCATTTTCCTTTTTTGTCATGTTACTCTCTCTGATTGATGTGGGGTATTATCTCAGAGTTGTTTTAATTTGTATTTCTCTACAATTTTGTGTGATTATTGATAATGACTTATTTTTATAAATTTGGTTCTGTTAACTGTTGTTTGAGTAATGAGGACTTGATCAGAGAAATTTGCTACAAAAAATTTCTTCCCAGTTTCCTGTTTTCCTTCTAATTTTGCCTGTATTAGATTTGTTTGTGGTAGTTACATGACATAGTGGATAGGGTGCTAGATCTAGAGTCAGGGAGACCTGAGTTCAAATTCAGCCTCAATTACTTATTAGCTTCCTGACTCTTGGCAAGTCATTTTACTCTGTTTGCCTCAGTTTCTTCATCTGTAAAATGAGCTTGAGAAGAAATGACAAACCACTTCATTATCTCTATTGAAAAAACCCCAATTGACATAATGAATTGTTGGACAAAATGAGAAAGTTTTGTTAATGTGTAAACTTTTTCATTTCATGAATTTAAAATTATCTATTTTACTGTGATCCCTTCTTTTTTTCTTATTTGGTCATAAGCTCTTCCCTTATCCATAGATCTACAAGATACATTTTCCCATTTTCTCCTAACTTAGTGATATCACTCTTTATGTCTAAATCATTTATTTCTTTTGGCGTTATCTTGGTATACAGTGTGAGAAGTTGGTCTTTGCCTAATTGATGCCACACTATTCTAATTTTCCAGCAGTTTTTGTAAAATGTTGAGTTCATAACCCCCAAAACTGGATCTTTAGGTTTATCTTGTTTATCGTGTTTCTTAGTCAGAACTAGATTATTCTGATGATTACTGCTTTGTAATATACTTTGAAATCATATTTTTTTTCATTGATTCTCATGAAATTCTTGACATTTTGTTCTTCCAGATGGATTTTGTTATTATTTTTTCTAGCTCTACAAAATAATTCTTTAGTAGTTTGATTGGTATGGCACTGAATAAGTAAATTAACTCAGGTAGATTTATCATTTTTATTATATTGGCTTGGTCTTCGAAGCAATTAATATTTCTTCAATTGTTTAGACCTGTCTTTTTGTAAAAAAATGTTTTATAATTGTGTTTATATAATCCCTGGGTTTCTCTTGGCAAGTAGGCTCCCAAGTATCTTATGTGTTATCTGCAGTTATTTTAAATGGAATTTCTCTATTTCTTTCTGCTGTTTTTGTTTTTTTTGTTTGTTTGTTTTTGGTAATATGTAGAAATGCTGATAGTTCATGTGTAAACCCCTCATTGTATAGATGAGGGAAATCAGAGCCAAATTAGTTATGACTTACCCAAGGTCAGAAAATTACTACTCGAAGGACTGGAATATGAGTATCTTTCTGCCTATAAGCTCAGTTTTCTGTCTACTACAACATAGATAACTACTCTTTGACTTTATGTTAGGGGAGTCAGTAGATATAAAATTGAATGGATGAAGGTGATTAAAATACAGAGAACACTGAATGTTGGAGGTGAAGACAATAGATTTGATCCAGTAGATTTTGGAGAGATTGTAGGTTCTTGAAAAGGACAGCAACATATTTTATATTGATCAACATAGTTTGGAAAGATTGAAGCCAGGAAGAGCAGACTGCATAAAGAATCTATTTTGGGAAAAACATTAACCTCTTAGTATGTATCAACATATAGGCCTTGTCTATATACAAGTGAAAAAAACGACAGTCCTTTCCCATAGGGAGATTACATTCTGATGTTGGAAGAAACACAAAACACACACACACATGCATATAAACATGAAAATGGTGACTAGGAAAGGGCAGTTTGGTCTACAGAGTTATAGGAATGGTGGATAGAGTTACAAGAGAGTAGATGATCATTTCATTTCCAGAAGCAATAGGAATTAGCACTAGAATTTTAGAATTGGAGTTGGTAATGTACTGAAAAGTAAAAAATAATTAAGAATCCTGCCTTTCCTTGCTCATGATCTCTGAAGAAAATCAGAATCTACTCTGAAATTGGTTCCTAATGCCCATACTAAGAAATTAGACATAGTGTGATTTAATTAATTAAAAAAAGGCAAGTGACCTTTATGCCACAGTATTAGGAAAGTTATAGTGCCTATGAAGTTTGTCATTTTTCCCACATTATAGTTACTAAAGGAATTCAAGCTTATATAGTCTTTGCCCTTTTGGGGAAGAGAAAAAATTAGTCTGGTTTCATTCAGTTAAAGATTCATATTTTTGACGTATTATGTCTTGGTCTAGAGTTTTTGCCTTGTCATCTTTTGGGGGGCATGTTTTGTTTCTTTGCTCTGCCAGGAAGCTCCTTTTTCTGTCTGAAGAATTGTTTCCTTCAGAAATCAATACTTCTCTTAGTTGCAAGACCAAATTGATGATCTTGCAAGATTTTTAGGCATAGAAATGTAAGTAAAATTCTGTATGAAAAAACACCACCCCTAGCTTTGCATCTCCACCTGTATTTTCAAATAGGTCTACCTACCCATTTGCCCTGTAATTTAGTATTATGTTAAATAGTAATTGAATTAGAATAGCTAAAAGAAACAGAATATTTCCCACCCATATAACTTTGGGCAATCCCGGGTAACCTAACTATGCTTTGGACTGATTTTAAGCAATTTCAAATTCTTATCAAAGAATTCTGTTTCTCCATTTAATTTTTCATCTTTCTAGACATTTCCCAGGAGCATGCAAACAATAAACAAAATGGCATTTTCTGTTGGTCTTATTCTTAGAAGCTTGCCTCTGAAACTTTTCCTTTCATCAAAAAATAGATATTTATAAGATAAATAGCCTTAAGATAGATAAGAATCTGTAGAAAGTGATGTATTTACAAGCCCCAAGTAAGCAGTTCTATATACTTTGAAATATCTTGATGGATCATAGAACCCAGAAGCTTAGAATTGAAAGGGTTCTTAAAGACCATCTCGTCTAACTCTTATTTGAAGCAAGAAATCTTTTACAGACCCTTGAAAAATGGTCATCTAGCTTCCAACTGAACACTGCAGTGATCAGGGAACTCAGCATCTTCTTCACTATATCATTCTATTTTTGGATGACACTCAACTAGACAGTTTTGCTTTATATTGAACAAAAATTCACCGTACTATAATTTTTACCTGTTGGTCCTAGTTTTGTCCCCTGAATCCCAGAAAAATGAATCTTAATCTCTTTCTCAGGGAATTCCTTTAAATGTTTGAAGGTAATTGCATGTCCTTCTTAATTTATCTTTTAAGGGCTAAATAGTTCTGAATTCTTCATCCATTTTCCTATGATGAAGTTTTGAGTTTCCAGTCAGTTCTGATTGTTTTCCTCTGGATGTGTTTCCTGCTTAGGTTCCCAGTACTGAACAAAGTACATCAGATGTGGTCTAACTAGGGCAGAGTACAGATGGAATTCTTAACTGCTTTGTTCTTGTTATCATGTATCCTATAGACACCTTTAGTTTGGGGACTGTTATATGGTCAACTCCTGGTGTTTGCATCAAGTGTGTGAATGTGTGGGACCATCTCTGTATGTCCCTCACCCAGTAATGAATTCTTGCCAGTTAGCTCAGGTTGTCTAGAGCATGGTGCTGAGGATACCAAGGATTACCTTTTCTGCTGTGTTAAAACTAATGGAAAAAGAACTCTAAGCGCAATCCCTTCAAGTTGTGGCTCAGGAATCTCATCTCAATTTTTAAGTTCCTTATTTCACTTCAGATTTAGTTATTTTTCTTAAGAAGGCATTTTTGGAAATAATCATACAAAAAATATTCTACTTAAGAGGATTATCCTATCTTTTAAAATGAGATATTGTAAGCTTTATAATATTGCATTTATAATATTTGAATGTTTCAAGGACTCAAAGGCTTAGAAATCAACCTCCTGAAGGCCTGAGATTGTGTTTGATATATAGTACCTAAGATAGAAAGGCATCAGTATGGTACAGTGGATAAAGAGATGGCCTTGAAGCTAGAAAAATCTGATTTGGGTCCCTCCCTTGCTTTATGACACAGGCAAGTCATAATTCTTCAGTACTCTAGATCAGTGATGTCAAACTTAACTAGATATAAGATCTATTAAATTGTTTATAAGGAGCCCTGTGGGCTTCATAATTAACTTAGAAAACCACAAATTAACACTGTACATATTTTAGTGTATTTTTTACAATTTTTTTGAAAATTTCCCAATTACATTTTAATCTGGTTCAGGTCAATGAATACAGACTGTGGGTAGCAGGTTTGACACTTCTGCTTTAGACAGCTCTCTAAGACTGTATATCAGAAAAAGTGCTGACATTGGTAGAGGTAGATTCCTCACCTAGGCCTAACTGAAAACAATGAAATCCTAACCCACAACACTATTTTGTTCATCCTTATCCCATTGTCCTGTGCTTATAGATATGATGGTGATAGTAGTTATTTAGCAATCAATAATATCCACCAATGGAGGAGGAGGGAAAGAGAAAGGTGGGGATGGGTGGGAGAGGAAGAGTGAGAAGAGATGAATACTAACTGTGGCTTTTCAGGTTTTGCATTCTTTTTTCCCCTCTCAGGCTGTTTATACCATTTTTCCTTTAACCTCAAAGCTCTGGCTTTTGACTTAGATGTTCCTGGGAGCTTTTATTTTGAGGGTTCTTTTTTGAATTGTTTTGTGAATTCTTTGTATTTTCATTTTGGTCCCTTATTCTTATATGAGTAGATTTCTTTCATGGTTTCTTTTTTGGTCCCTTATTCTTATATGAGTCGATTTTTTTCATGGTTTCTTAAAATGTGATATCCAAACAATTTTGGTAGTAGCTTTCAACGGAACGACTCTTACCTCTGCTTGATATGTTTGTTAAATCGGTTATTTTTGATATGAAATGCCTTACATTTCCTTCCATTTGTCAGTCTTTTCACTTTGTTTTGATATTTATCATTGCTTCATGGAGTTAATAAGTTCCTATTTGGTCTGTTTTGATTTTCAGATAGTGCTTTGTTTGGGTAATGTTTTGTTCCTCTTGGGTTCATCTTTCCAAGCCATGGGAGTCTCCATGACTGTCACTTCTTTTTCAGTTCTTTTCTTCTCATACTCCTGTTTATAAAATCCTTTTCAACTCTAACTCTTGCTTCATTTCTTCTAGAAATTCCAGTTACATATATATATATATATATATATATATATATACATATATATGTATATATATATATATATATATATATGCATTATTTTTCTTTGAAGCTTTTACTATGGATGTTTTGGAACCATTCTCTTCTGTATCTGTTTCTCAGACAATTTCATTACCATGATAGCTTTTTAGGTGGGATTCTTTTGTTGTTGTTGTTTATTCATTCTCTCAGCCTTTCTGAATTTCAAGTTTGTATTATTGTCAGACTGTATGAACTTCTGGAAAAAATACCTAGGTAATTTGGGTCTGTTTTGTATTCTCTTGGATCTTGCTGTATTTTTCATGGAATATACTGTGTTCTTCAAGGATCTCAGGAGCAGCTTAGGATGGGAGGGAGACTTTCAGTGGACTCACCACAGTCTGATTCAAGATAAAGACTGCTTTAATTTTTGCAATTTTCTTATCAAGTGAAATATTTGTAAAATGTGTAGAATAGTGCTCAGCATATGGTAGAGGTGCTTAATTAATGCTTATTCCCTTCCTGTTACCTGGTACTAGGTCTCAGTCTATCAGATGTGAGCTACATATAGGTTCAAGCCCACAACTATCCTTTATTGTGGTCCTCAACTCTGTCCACCACCTCTAGGCACAAGTTCCACATCATGGATTTGAATGTCAGCTCTGATGGCAGACAGCTTGACATTTGTTCCTGCTTCCTGCACTGTGACAGACCCTTCTGTTTTAGATTAGGGAGCTCTTGCAAAGGAGGCCCCAGTATCCAAACTATCCTGTCCATTTCCTTATGTTCTCAAGGCTAGAAAACTGACTCAATGTTTTTGTTTGTTTGTTTGTTTTAGGAAGAAAAAAATTACCAACCAGGACTCTGGTGCATATTTTGGTACTTTGTTAATTTCGTTATTACTTTTCTTAGTGCTCTTAAAACATTTCTTTCTTGAACCATTTATTTTAGAGTCTTGAACCTGGAGTTGGGAAGAACAGGAGTTGAATCTCACCTTAGATACTTAGTAACTATGTTTTGGACAAGGCATTTGACCCCTTTCAGCTTTAATTTATCTGAAGATAAAAATAATAATTGTCCTTACACCTCATCGTATTATCATGAAGAACAAATTAGAGAATAATACTTTTGGCAAACCTTTTGGCAAATTAGGAAAAAAAAAACTTTTGGAAAAGTCCTAAGTTTCAGTAATTATTTCAGGTCCTTTTGAAAAGGAACTGGTTTTTTGTTTTTTTTTCCTACTCTTTTCTTTCCTTAGTGCCTAGGGCAGGTAGGCACTTAATCACATATATTGACTTCATAGTATCATTTATCTTTTGCTTGCATTTCTTGATATAGTACACAGTGATACTTGTTCAATATATATCAGTTCGGCTCTAGCGGATACCTTGAGCTCACCATTCTTTTGCAATGTTGAAACTTTATCCCTTTATATACAATTCTGAAATAACTTGAAATGAAATATCATTTAGCAGACCTCAAGAGATGCATGATGATTTGGTGATTAAATTGTTAAAAACAGTAGTTCGAGGGTTTTTTTTGGTTTGTTTGTTTTTCTTTTAAGTTCTTTTGACTATTGTACCTGTAGACAACATTAGATTGCCCCCAAACCAGAAATAATTCTGTGGGTGCAGTGTTTCACAACAGGAAATATTTTTTTGGTGAATATTATTCAGATTACTAAAAGCTGAGAAAATGCTGTAAGTTTCCTGCTTTGTAAAAATGGATATTGTTTTTCTTCGGGAGACCTATCAGCAGGGCCATTTTGGTGCCTGATGTGATACCATTGGGAAAAAAAGAAAAGGAAAAATACAAACCTGGAAAACAGTTGTCTAAATTGCTTCATCAAGCTAGTGTATTTAAAATAATCTCTAGTCAATTATCAGGGAAGGAAGTTAATATCCTTCCCGGGTATCTCGCCATAACATGGTCTCCAGTGGACTACAGATTCTGTTATATCAACCAACCTGTTAAGCTTTCCATTGTAGACCTAGTGTGTGTCAGCTGTCTAAAGTAGAGTTGTTTTCTAATGTTATCCAATGCTCAAAAGTCTTATGTCTAGAAGATAAAAAATGTTTAGCTCCAACCCCTCATGTAATATGGAATAACTGTTATTTGTATTGGTGAAAGAATTACCTACAACTATGAAATTAGGGATCTTCTGAATACTGAAATAGTTAAAGTAAATTCACCTGTACTTTTAAAAAGATCTTTGAAAACTGCTTTAGAACAGATGTGTTATAAATATTAGGAGACTTTTTGAAATTTTCCTTTCTGTAATGAAGCATGTAACATGCCATAGTGGATTTGAGGTTGGAGTCAGAAAGACCTGAGTTTAAATTTCTCTCTGATACCCATCCAGTAGTATATGCCCTTGGATAAATTTCTTAATCCCTCTGTGTCTTAGGCAGTAGGATTAAGATAAAATCATAATAAATGAATACAATAAATTCTTTCCAGTGTGAATTAAGTGCAAATTTACCTGTTTTAATGTGGCAGTCATGCCAATAATCAAGTCAGTGATTTTTTATTAGCAAGAGCTGTAAGTATTTTGTCTATCAGTTTGATATTTTAATGTTGTTTCTTGATTTACAATTTAAAACACTGTTTCATATTTACATATTAGGACAAGTTAAAACACTGTAGTTCTAGTAATTATTGGAAATAAGGGGACTTGAGAAAGTCATAAATCAAATGACTTCATTTGAATTGAATTGAAAGAGGCTGTTGAATCACTTGTCCCATTCACTATTAAATACCGCAGGTGGAATTTTTAACATTATTCTTTATTCACAGTCTAAATTGATTCACATAGTAACTATAACAACATGATATGCAGAGTCCTAAATGTGAGTAAACACATCAAATTACATGAGAAAATAATCCCTAATAATTGACTTTGTAGTATAGGCAGCTACATGGGACAGTAGATAGAATACCAAACCTGGAGTCAGGAAGAATCATCTGACCTCACATGTAATACTTTATGATCTGGGCAAGTCACTTAACCCTGTCTCATTTTTCTCATCTTCCAAATTAATTGGACAAGAATATGACAAATCATTCTGGTAGTTTTGCTAAGAAAATCCCAAATAGGGTCTCAGTCAGACATGATTGGAATATGGCTGAACAACAAAAGTACATAGAGTCTCTTAATATATAAATTCATGTCTACATTTATGTGACACTTCTATTGTGTATTGTATCAATATTATTAATATATTGGAAAACCTATTCATAATTTTGGACTTTAATATTTTCAGATATATGAAAATAACCACAATGTTATCAAAGCTGGTATTAATATTTAATACTAAAGAATTTCAGCATTCTTTTATGGCTATCCATGATGTCAAATAGTTGGACTTAATAGTCATAGAACATTGTAACTGTAATGAAAATATTTATTAAGTACCCTCTTTATGAAGGACACTTGTTATTCTGGTTTTAAATATAATTAACTACAATAGTAACTTGACAGTGATACCTCCTCAAACTCCCCAACCTTCCAATTCCACCTCAACCACAAAATTGTATGGTCACACAATGGATGTCGCCATTATTTATGAGAAATTTGATTATAGTCTCATTGTCCTTCCATCTCTGCTTCCACCTTGTCCCACATTGCTCTTAATTTATTATCCCACCCTTATTCAGAGTCTTTTAACATTGCTCTTAACAAAATCTTAGTACTTCCTTAGGTCATTCATTATACCTATTTTTTCCTTTACATTCCTTCCTTTTAAATACTAACACTACTGTAGTTAGATTTTCTCAGATTCCTCATTCCCTTATCCCATAACCACTCATCTCTTGTCAAACCCCAGCCTTGAACTATTTCCACCATCTTCCTCCATTCTTTCTCACAAATCACAGAACAGAGCTGGAAGAAGACACAAAACTATGCTTTTCTGGGTATATCATAAATTCATGCTCTCCAACTTGAACTGTGCCCTCATTGCTGAAAGGTAGTCCTTTTATTCCTCCCTAATTGATTCCCTTTTCACTCCGCACAGAAACTTCCCTTTTCTCATTTTTTCTTCCTCCTCAATCTCTCAGTTGAGAACCTTGTCTCTTAAAGTACTGGAAAAAGAGATTGTTTTATGTGAGTTCTGTCTTCTCCCATTTTAATAATCTCAAAACTCCCTGCTATCACCTCCCACAATATTCTCCCTTCCCCCAGGCTCTGGCAAAGAGTTGGCCCTTCTCCTTGGTGTACACTTGATCCTGTTAATCTCTAGGAAATTGAAGCAGTCATGTATTTCCTTCTCCTTTCCCCCTTGTCCTTACCCTCCCTCTCTCTCACCCTCTCCCATTTCTCTTCTTCCCTCTCTTAAAAATCTTCAGCTTCTCACTATCCACTGTTTCCTTTCCTTTCCCCTTCAAACATGCTTAAATCTTCCTTTCAATAGACGCTATCATTCCCTAGAGCTTCCTATTTATACTCTCCCTTTCTCAGACTATGGAAAAGCTGATCTATTTAGTTGCCTCCACTCTCACTCATTCCTTAATTGATTGCATTGTTTTCAAAACTCATCACTGTACTGAAGTCACTCCCTCCAAAGTTACTAATTCTCTCTCTCTATTGTCAGATATGATGAACCTTTCTTAGTCTTCAGCCTTCTTTTTTATTTCAATTAATTAATTAGTTAATTATAACTTTATATTGACAGAACCCATGCCTCAGTAATTTTTTACATTATCCTTTGCACTCACTTCTGTTCTGACTTTTCATCCCCCCCCCCCCCCCCCCGCTTCACCCCCTCCCCTAAATGGCAAGCAGTCCTATACATGTTAAATATGTCTCAGTGTATCCTAGATACAATACCTGATGTGAGTGTTATGTTCTTATCGTACTGCCTTTCTAATACTAGGTAATTGATATTTGTTGAATTAAATGAATTAAATATAAATGTTTGGTGCAGAACCGAACAGTTCTCTTGTTGCACAGGAAAGTCTTCAGCCTTCTTAACCTATTTCATTCAACATGGTTAATTACTGAATACTTTCCTCTCTGGGCTTTTATTACACTTGTCTCTTCTGTATGAGGGCCTCTGAATCATGCTCCTGTTTCTGGGCATTCCTCACTGTTCTAGACCCCCCTTTGGGCTCCCCCTGCATTCTCAGCCACCTTATGGGCTTGCAGGACAGTTTACCCATCCAGCTAGGTTCTACAGTGAATGGAGGGCCATGCCTGGATTCTGGAAGATTCGTTTTCCTGAGTTAAAAACTGGCCTCAGACACTTACTAGTGGTGTGGTCCTGGGCAAGTCATTTAACTCTATTGGCCCTCAGTTTCCATACCTATCAAATGAGCTAGAAAAGGAAATGGTAAAAACACTCCAGCATCTGCCAAGAAAAGCCCACATGAGGTCGTGAAGAGTCGGATGTGATTGAAACGACCTCACAGTAACAAACTCCATAGCTGGCCTGAGCTTTGCCCTTGAGCTTTAGTCCCAGATCACCAGTTTCCTAATGAGTATATTAAAATGGATGTCCCAGAGATCTGTTAAACATGTCCAGAACTGAATTCACTACCACCGCTTTTCTTCCAATCTTCTCTATTTCTTTGAAAGACATCACAGTCCTTCCATTCTCCAAGGTCCATAACCTTAATGGTTCAACTTCTCGTTCATCCTCATCACACTTTTCTGGCCATTTTCCAAATCTTGTCATTTCTACCTCCATAGCATCTGTCACATTTGTTCCCCTGCTGGTTTGGGCCCTCATTATTTCTCACTTAGGTTATGGCAACAGCCTCCTGATTCTCCCCACTCTTCGCCATCTTATGTACTGCTACCAAAAATACTTTAATTTAAATGTCGATCTGATCATCTGACTTCCTAAAGTGCCCTCTCTCCCACCTTCATATTATAGAGTCTTTCTTTTCAGGATCCATCTCAAGCACTTTTGTGATTCACCTAGATACTAATACCCTCCTTGTATTTTTTTTTAAACTACTTTATATCTATTCACTTTATATTTATTTTGTATGTATTTTGTATGTACTTATCTGTTGTTGTTTCCTATTAAAATGTCAGTTCCTTTTACATAAAGGTTGTTTTATTCTTTGCTTTTGTAGCTACAGTGCATATAGTGTATAACTTAGTGCACATAGTAGATGTCTGATAAATACCTATATAGTTGATTTAGATAGTGCTTGAATGTTTACAAAACATGTTATGTATGTTATTTCATCTAAACTTTACAACAACCCAATGAATTAATTTTCATTATATTTCCATTTTACAGATGAAGAAACAGGCTAGAGAGTTGAAATGACATGCCTAAAGTCATACAATTAGTAATTAACCAAGAAAGAATTTGAACCAATAGTTTTTCCAGATCTAAGGTCAGCATTCTCTTATAATCTTATTATATATTATCTTATAATCCTCTTAGATTTCTGCCTTTTTCCACAAAAGAGGATCAAAAGAAATATTAATATTAGCTATCATAATATGTAATCCTCAGTTCACAAGAATCAATACATATTTTTCCCTATGTTATGATAAAAATAAACACCATTTATCTATTAAATAAGACTTCATAATGTCTTGCACCCATGTGTGTCTGTATATACCTAATGTGAGTATTATGTTCTTATTGTACTGCCTTTCTAATACTAGGTAATTGATATTTGTTGAATTAAATGAGAAAATTAATGAATATAATGAAAGTGAGCCCAAAATGAACATTGTCAAAGGAGATTCATTACCAGAAGGATGCATTATGACCTCTGCCTGCTTCACAAGAGAAAATTCTTTTTACCTTATTCTGAATGCTTTCAGCTGAACTGTTTGACTTCTCACAGACCTTGAATGATAGGGAAATCATCTATTCAGTTCCTCTTTAATATATGTAGGACCACCAAATCTTACTTGCTTTACTTTCTTCTATAACTGTGCTTTTGACCTTACCACCTATCTTACCTAATACTTGCTGTCCCTGGCATTGTAATTTGACTTATTATATAACCTAAGGACCTCTGGGCCTTGCTTCATTCTACTGCTATACTCATAGGACTGCCATATTTTTATAAATTATTTCTTCCCAATTAGAGCATGGGATTATTTTGGATTTTTAAAAAATTATTATTTCTTTCTCTAGTGCTCAATATAGTCCCAATGCTTGGCATATAGTAAGCATTGAATACATGCTTGATTCTATTATTCACATCCATTCATAGTCCATGGAATTAATTATCATTCACCAATAATCATTCAATAAATGTTTCAGTGACCTGTAAGAAGTTCTGGGGAAGGTCAAAATAAAAATAAATTATAGCCCTTGCTCTCAAAGGTCTTGATACTATCTAGAGTCAGAGTGATTAGACAAATACACCAGATTTTTATTTAACATATTGCTTTTTTTATTGACATAGAAGGCACTGTAACTTTCCTGGACTTGAAACAATCAATATATGGCTTTAAAGATAAATGATAATATTTATTTACAACTTTACTAGCAATTTCACATCATGATTTAGAGGGTATTATATTAGAGCTGAATTTGTAATTCAACTGAAGTATTTCATTTTGGGGGAATGGTAGGATGGGGGATAAAAAGGAATACTGCCTTTTAAATTTTTGAGAAGTGTTCTTTCTGTTAAGTCAATCATGAGTACAGGGATAGTCTCCTCTCAAAACAGGATATAACTTCTTTCCTAGGATGAAAGCTGACTTCTTCATTAGTGTTTCTCTTGACATCTGACTCTGTGATTCTGGATTTTGCCTGCCTGTACTAGTCACTTTTTTATCCTCATCATCACTCACTTGACTGGATACCAGCTCCATGTCTGCTGAAACCTATAGCAATTGCCCGGCCAATCCTGACTAGCTAAATTCTTAGTCCAGGCACTGTGGATCAACCTGAAACAGGTTCATGAGACACGGAAGAATAAGCTGTAATAATGTTGAGCCTCTAACATGGTCTCATGGCATAAGGCTTCATAGTTTGTCTCTTAAGTTAATGACTAATCATTGTGCCATTGTGACTAACATACCCACACAGGATGGTCAGCAAGTTTAATAGATGTTTTCTCAATGTATTGGCTTAGCATAAATTTAATATATAACTGAAGTTTAATATATCTTTTAGGATTATAAGAAAATGTACAAAAATGGGCTATGCTGTGTTAAATCATAGTGACCAATTATATATATTCCTGCTCATCCTCATAGCCGATATTTTTTCGTTCAGATACTAAATTATCGTACAAACATCCCTATCTAGAAACTAGCCACCAGTTAATTCAACAGGTTAGGAATGTACTTGTTGATATAGGTACAGTTTACTAACTTATTGATTACTTAAGCTATTATACACATAAAAACACATTCATCCTTGGAGAAATTGTCCTTTAATTTGTTCCTTTAACTCTGTTTTCTATGTCAGGTTTCAGTAACTTCCTGGTAGAATGGCTTCGGTAAATGGTTGAGCAGAAAGGCCCTGTATCCAATTTAAAAGAAACAAAAAAGGTAGTTGATGTCATTTCAGAAATATAATTGTGGGTTTTTTCAGCGATATTAATTTCTTGAACTTCTTTTGCTTTCTGATTAAACATCCTTGGTCCTGTTTTCCATATATTCCACAGAAGGCCAAATAGCATAAACTCTTGGATTTCACATACTTTTTAGATTCTATCCAAATGTGTGATAAAATGAATAACTCCATTTTGAAATATTCAAGAAAAATGCAGCATCATGGTTTGTCATATTGCATATTGTGTGTCTCAGAATTTATATGCTATCTAGCTCTTGGGTGATATAACTGCAAAGATGATGATGTCATCATCAGTATTTACCAATGAAGGTATTCTGCAAGAGAATATAAGTGTGGACACTAAGATAAGCTTTTGTCTGCCTGTTATTTTACAGGAAGCTAAAAATAGAAGTTACTTAATTTCCAATCCAGCCTTGAACTCTTAGTAACTGTGTGACTGCCTCAATTTATAGCCTCTAGAGGTTTTTTTTTTTTATGTTCTTATAGCATGGTATAATATATATTGACACATAAGTAGAATTCCTTCTTTCCTAGTTACCATACAACTGTGACAAGTTTCTTCCATTTCAGAACTTCACATTTGCCTTTTTTTTTTTTTTTTTGAATTAGAGTTAAGATTAATTGTATCACATACCCCATGATACTGGGTGAACTTAATGAAATTTAACACACCCCATAAATGTAAGCTATTGTTATTATTATTATTATTTGCTGAGGCATTTGGGTTAAGTGACTTGCCCAGGGTCACACAGCTAGGAAGTGTTAAGTGTCTGAGGACAGATTTGAACTCAGGTCCTCCTGACTTCAGGGCTGGGGCTCTATGCACTGAGCCACCTAGCTGCCAGCTTTTATTATTATTGTTATGGTAGCTGAAAGATTTATTGTATTGAGAATGTTTTCTTTTTTTTTTTTTCTTCTTTTTTTTTTTTTTTTATAGGTGCTTAATAAATGTTTATTGATTAATTGATTGAGGTCTTCTTGACTCCAGGTCCAATTCTCTTTCTACTCTGCCATCTTGTTTCCTCCTCCTCATTCCCCCGTTGTGTGCAATCTAAACTGATAAGAGTAAGCCAA